>NW_028172184.1:323957-352857 GCF_963971535.1 Notolepis coatsorum
TGTCCTAGTAGCTGGGGTTCGCAGGCGTCTGCCTGACCTCAGCAGCTGAAACAGGCTGTTGTTGGGTGGTGGGGGTCTTTCATTATTCTGCAGGCTCTGGATTTGCACATCTTGTTGTATAGAACCTGCAGGGGTGGTAGTGCAATACCTGTGGTACGCTCGGCTGAGCGCACCACTCTCTGTAGGGCCTTCTTGTCCTGTGCCGTGCTGTTTCCATACCAGGCAGTGATGTTTCCAGTCAAGATGCTCTCTACAGCTCCGAGTAGAAGGACTGGAGTATCTTCCCAGATACTCTGAACTCCCTTAACTGTCTCAGGTGGTAGAGGCGCTGTTTCGCCTACTTTACTACTGTGTCTATGTGTGTTGACCATGTCAGGTCCTCTGAGATGTGGACCCCCAGGTACTTGAAGCTGCTCACCCTGTCCACGATAGCCCCGTTTATCATCAGTGTTGTGTGTGTCTCCTGCTGTGTTCTCCTAAAATCCACGATCAGCTCCTTGGTTTTACCAATGTTCAGGAGCAGGCTGTTGTCCTGGCACCAACGTTCCAGTACCTCAACCTCCTCCGGTAGGCCTTCTCGTCGTTGTCCGAGATCAGCCCCACCACCACTGTGTCGTCCGCAAACTTCACTATGGAGTTGGAGCTGAACTTGGCCCACAATCGTGTGTGTAGAGTGAGTACAGCAGGGGGCTCAGGACACAGCCCTGGGGGGACCCGATGCTCAGGGTGATGGTGTTGGAGGTCTGACCCCCACCCTGACCGCCTGGGGTCTTTCACTCAGAAAGTCCAGTATCCAGGCGCTCAGAGCGGAGCTCAGACCCAGCTCGATCAGCTTGTCCACCAGTCTGGTGGGGACTATACTCGCGGTACCTGCGTTACATACGCTCTGCCTGGTGTCTGTTCTGTGTTCTATATTTCTACGCCGCAGGGTTTCCCGGTGGAGAGTTGCAGCAGGGGCTCAAAGATACACAGTTCTCAGGTGCGTGATTACGAAACCAAGCCGCATTTCTCGGAGACGCTCTCTGATTGGCCGACGCCTGTTTCTACACTGGTTAAGCTTAGGCACTCTTTCGAAGTAGGTTAAGGTTAGAGTTTGTCTTAGAGCAAAGACACAGCTCGTCACGGATTGGGCAAACGCGTCAGTGGCCAATCATAGAGCGTCAGTCAGTGCCAATCAGAGAGCGTCTCCGAGAAATGCGCTTGGTTTCGTAAGCACGCTTCTCAGGTCTACAGCTTCAGCCTTCAGTACAGGAAGCCTCTGGGCTGCTCTCTCTCATGTCTCCTCTGGGTTTTCTCCTTCTTTTGGCCTCACAACGCTCTTAATGCATATTATCCACTCACCCAACACCCAGCGTTCACGCCAGTGGCAGCTGGTGACTCCAAATTACAACGTGTCACACAGCCGCTGCTACATCACTGCTTCAGATTGCTGACGCTACTAATTAATTAAATATTGCAATGCTTCATACAGCTTCTGCTGATATTGCAATGTTACAATGTTTCATACAACTGGTGATGCTTCAATGTTTTCATACAACTGCGGATGCTTCAATGTTTCATATCTGTAGCTGCGGATGCTTCAGTGTTTCATACAGCTGCTGACGCTGATGTCTCAATGTGTCTGCTTTAATACAATAGCTTGGACCCAGCACAGGTGTGGCTATATTTGTATATTGTACATTTACCCATGTCCTACATATAAATAACATAAAAATTACGCACAGTATAATTATATGAAGGGAAAAAAGGTTTCTAGTTGGTTTTGTCTCACATTACGGTATGTAATATGGCTCAGTCAGGAGGTAGAGCAGTCATCTGGAGGTTCCCGGTTCGATTCCCACTCCTCCCGGCTGCGTGTCGAAGTGTCCTTGAGCAAGACACCTAACCCCCTAATTGCTCCCGATGAGCAGGTTGGCACCTTGCATGGTCGCCTCCACCGTCGGTGTGTGAATGTGTGAGTTAACGGGTCAAATGTCAGGAACTAAATTGCAAAGCGCTTTGGATAAAATAACTATATAAATGCACCATTTACCGTTTATGTAGACATTAGCTGCTAGTAGCCTAGTCATACACACATTCAGTATATATACTCTCTCTCTCTCTCTCTCTCTTCTCCTCTCTCTCTCTCTCTCTCCTCTCTCTCTCTCTCTCTCTCTCTCTCTCTTCTCTCTCTCTCTCTCTCTCTCTCTCTCTTTCAAATCGAATTCAAACTGAACTTTTCTGGCATGAATGGATGAGCATGTTGCACATATTGCTGCATACAGTATCACATAGCAACAGAATAGTGTTGAGCCATATGACAGGAAGTGAAATGCATCAACATTCATATACATATTCATATAGTATTGTGATTATATGATCACACATGCACGCATTCATTCATACTGTACATAACATGTATATATGTACGTACATACATACATAATATGCAAATCTTTCTATATTCCCCCTCTCTCTATCTCTCTCACACACACTCACACACCTCTCCCAGAGGACTCTCGGCTCTAGAGGCTTGGTTGATATTACACAAGTGCGCCCCTGGCTCCGCTCCGCTCCTCTCTCTCTCCTCTCCTCTCCTCTCCTCTCTCCTCTCCTCTCCTCTCCTCTCCTCTCCTCTCCTCTCCTCTCCTCTCTCCTCTCCTCTCCTCTCCTCTCCTCTCCTCTCCTCTCCTCTCCTCTCTCTCCTCTCTCTCCTCTCTCCTCTCACTCCTCTCCTCTCCTCTCCTCTCCTCTCCTCTCCTCTCCTCTCCTCTCTCTCTCTCCTCTCCTCTCCTCCTCTCTCCTCTCCTCTCCTCTCCTCTCCTCCTCTCCTCTCCTCTCTCTCTCTCTCTCCTCTCCTCTCTCCTCTCCTCTCCTCTCCTCTCCTCTCTCTCCTCTCCTCTCCTCTCCTCTCCTCTCCTCTCCTCTCCTCTCCTCTCCTCCTCTCCTCTCCTCTCCTCTCCTCTCTCCTCTCCTCCCTCTCTCCTCTCCTCTCCTCTCCTCTCCTCCCTCTCCTCTCCTCTCCTCCCTCCCCTCCCTCCCCTCCTCCCCTCCCTCCCCTCCCCTCCCCTCCTCTCCTCTCCTCTCCTCCCTCCCTCCCTCCCCTCCCCTCCCTCCCTCCCTCCCCTCCCCTCCTCTCCCTCCTCCCTCTCCCCTCCTCTCCTCTCCTCTCCTCTCCTCTCCCTCCCCTCCCCTCCCTCCTCTCCTCTCCTCTCCTCACCCTCCCTCCCTCTCCCACCAGCTGGGCTTGGCAGGAGCCCAGGCTGCCCGGGGTTCTGTCCGACTGATTCTTCCGCTCTGGCACAGCACCACAGCCTGGTGTGTGTGTGTGTGTGTGTGTGTGTGTGTGTGTGTGTGTGTGTGTGTGTGTGTGTGTGTGTGTGCGTGTGTATTTGCATGCATGACTGTACGTATGGGCATGCGTGTGTGTGTGTATGTACATGCGTTGCATAAGTAGGTGTGTGTATCATGCGCAAGCAGCATGTGTGTGAGCATATGTGTGTGTGCGTGTGTGTGTACGTTAGCCCGGGGCACACTGGGGCCCACATACATCCGGCTCGAGCCCTCAGAAGAGACGGCCATGTTGTAGTCGACCATATCCCCGAATACGCAGCAGATTATGTAATTATAACTTGCATTTGTATAATCATGAATATGGATGAATAACATCAGGAGGTGTTACTCAAATGTCCAAACTAATATTGAGATCATTCACCTATCTACATATTTACTGTATCTTCTCTGTACACCATTTGTTTGTACGTGTTATGGTTTGAAACCGACCCCAACAGCACGGCACAGACAAGTAGTTCAGAGTTAGCCAAAGACTAGGGCGTATTTATTTCTGAAACAGGAATGAGCGAGATAACAATAAGAACAACAAAGGGGAGATGTTCTTGGCAGAGTTGTCTGCGGCTCTGCAGATCGTCCCGGTATTGAGATGGTGAAGCGGCGTAGCGCCACTGCCTCTGTGGCTCTGCAGCTACTCCAGGATCCAACTCAGGGAGGAACGGAGAGAGAGAGAGTGGTCAATAAACAAGCCAACGGAATACAGCGGCAGTCCAGTCCTCCTTAGCTGAGTCCAGTATAAACACACGTGACTTTATCTTCAGTGTTACCAACACACAAGTTTAGCTGAGTCCAGTACAAAACAAAAACCGCAAATCTTCAGTGTTATCCAAACACACAGAAAACAGAGAATCCAAAAGGTTCGTTCCAAAAACTCACCAAAGCGCAAATGCGCAAAGCGGGCAACGAGGCACAGCTCCAACGGATGATAGAGATACACAACAGCGGCGACTTCCATGGACGTCCTGAAGAAAAACAGACGAGGCACAACAACGGGGGGGAACAGGCAGTAGCAGTGGAAATCCAAAACGACCCGACAACGATTGACAGAGAGACCTGAGTATATGAAGGGCTCTGGGCGCTGATTACAAACAACCGACAGGTGCGTGACGGCAATTGGTACTTGACCTAGAAGCGTGTGGTGGCAATGAGCCAATCTTCCTCACAGTACCTTGAAGCGTGTGGCGGGAATGGGCCAATCCTCACAGTACGGCCATGTTGTCAATTTTAACGGTTTTGATTGATTGAAAACTTTATTAACAGATTGCAGAATGGGTACAGTACAGTACAGCTCAATACATACAATTGTTAAGGGGATGCAGACCAGAGAAAGACTTTCGTCTTGTTTACATCAGGGTCCCCCATTTTCAATTCATCATAACATATATGACATACATGACATACAGATAGACAGTACTGCTACATCTATACATTTATGACATATCAGATTTGTCTACTCTAATCGATTGTAATTCTGAGATCTACCCATGGATTGTTCGCACTGGGAGGGGTTGTGCTGCGATGCGACGATGACGACGTACGCTGATCATTGTAATTGATTTAATTTAGCAAAACTGAACGATTGCTACTTTGAATAATTGTTTCTCTTTCTGTTTTTCATTGTCTCCTCTCTGGCTCGGAGAACTGTTCCTATAGTCCTGCTATGGAGTCTAGTGTGTTCCAGCTGCCACTTCTCCCACGCACGCTGACGCACACCGACCCACTGTGTTTACTGTGATGGAGCTATGCTGCTACTCTGCTCATTATTCCATCTCTCCCACTCTCCCTCTCTCCCCCTCTCTCTCTCTCTCTCTCTCTCTCTCTCTCTACCTCTCTCTCTCTTAGTTGGACACAGTACACAGACGGGTTCGCTTGTATAACCACGCCAAGTGTCTGAAGTGCCCGTGGGGGGGGGGGGGGGGGGCGGCAGAGGGGGACAGGGGGGGGGGGGGGGTTGTGTGTGAGTTCACATGGTCTTCATTCGTCAGGCAATGCCATGAGGACCGTGTAGACTCAACCATTAAATGACTCATTTATATTCCAAGGAGCCGTGTAGTTGAAGGGGCACGGCGACATTATGGGATGTGCACTTATGCGTCTTCTCCGGAGTCAGGAGATAATAGATGTCTTCTGTATTCTGTCATTTCGTATGTAGCTAGCCTAGCTTAGCACAAATGAATGGAAGTGGACACGGACCGGCTAGCCTATATAGCTTTTGACCAAAAACACCTCCCCCGGAGTTTTAAGCTATAGGCTAGCGGTCCGTATATGTTAATTTGTGCAAAGCTATAGGCTAGCTTGCAGCCGGATAGCGTTCTACTGAACGAACAGAGAGGACATTGGTATCTATCTTCTTGTCTGACTCTGGAGAAGACTGTAAGCTAATTTCCCATAATGTTGCCATGTTCCTATATAGGTCTACATGATAATGCAAATTTTGGTCAGTGTGTCTTTTGCTGAAAAAGTTATGTTTGTGTGCATGTGTGTGTGTGTGTGTGTGTGTGTGTGTGTGTGTGTGTGTGTGTGTGTGTGTGTGTGTGTGTGTGTGTGTGTGCGTGCGTGCGTGCGTGCGTGCGTGAGTGCGTGCGTGCGTGCGTGCGTGCGTGCGTGTGTGTGTGTGTGTGTGTGCTTCCATTCCTGTTTGTTAGATTCTTCAGAGCGAGGATACAGCTAGAGATTAGTGGTTACAGGGCTGATCCTCTACAGTCTTGCAAAACCAAGCCCCTGTCTAAGCGCCTGTTTCCGCTAAGACATGAGTTCGTTGAGCAAAGACACACACACACACACACACACACACACACACACACACACACACACACACACACACACACACACACACACACACACACACACACACACACACACACACACACACACACACACACACACACACACACACACACACACACACACACACACACACACACACACCTATCAAGAGGAGTCGCAGAAGAGTAACAGAGTGTGTTATAAGTGCGAGGAGGCAGGGTTGTTATAGTTTTGTATTTTTCATTTGTTTTAATTTCTTTCTTTATTGATTATTATTTTCCATTTTTTCAGTTTAATTGGGATATTTTCAATGTTTTAGCTCATTTTGATTTAAATTGTATAATTCCCATTTTAAAATGTTTTACCATGGTATGTTTGGTATCCTTTTTTTACAGCACAGCCTCACATATATGACCTGACAGTTAGTTTTCATACTGTATAATACTGTATATATTGTATACTGCATAATGTACAACACAAAACACAAAATCGGATTGAGAAAATGTGTTCTTTTTACTATGAACCAATGCAAACATATTCAATCAAGCATATAAAACAGTGGAAATGCACTCTCAGGTAGCATATTTGCATAAACAAAAGATAACAGGACAGAATTCAATTCAAAAACAATTATTTTCTCCATACAGAGGTAATAAACCCAGACGACATTTTTATTCTCAACTGGAAAATCTCACCATCATGCTTTTGAGTCAGTAAAAAAGTAAGTAAAAGTAAAAAAAATATATATATATATTTAGTGCATCATTATGGAATGGAATGTAACTAAAGTAATGTGCAATAAAAATTATTGTAAAAAAAAAAAAAAAAAAAAAAAAAAAAAGTAAAAGTAAAGAGGAATATTCAATATACATATATACACTATATAGACTATATATGTGTGTGTGTGTGTGTGCGACATTGTACTGTGCTGTACTGTGCTGTCCTGTATGTGCTCAACTGTGCCACGCTTAGAAACAGTTTCTGCCAATGACGACACAGAGGTCTACATCACAGCGCTTGCATTTCCAGGGATAAAGAATAAAATAGGCCTCAGAATAAGATAATAATAGAGTACGTACCGGGACAGCTCATGCTGCGGTGTTCGCTCATGTGGAGGTTCCATAGGATCGACCTGAAGTCAAAGTCAGCCGGGGGTCTTCGCCTAGGGAGAAAAACAACATAAACAGATATTTAGGCGAGTATGCTGCGTGGGCATCAAGCTGGGGTGCTGGTGGCCTGCGTGGCATGAAACGGCTGACTGGCACTGGGGCTTGGTCAGGATCCTTTTCAGTGTTCCAGGGTGTCAGATCTGCCTGGGCTGGGGTCTTCGCCTGGCCTTGGTTGTAGGCTGCGCACGTCTGCAAATAAATGGCACACACATTGTACATATAAAACATTGCTCATTTATCACACTACAACACTCTGTGCACACACACACACACTGTATATACGCTCTCAACATTCCATTCTGTATATATTGCAAAGTCTGCAAAACTGAGTAATAAAAAAAAGCTATAAACAGCCATAATAAGTCTGTCTCGCCTGTCTGAGGCTTGGGTCCTTCCGGTCGACGTTCCAGGTAAATCGCGCTAGACATGTAAACACATTATTTTCAACTTTTATGAACAGTTTTATAAACAAAAGCACTAACTTCCATAATAAGTCTGTCTCACCTGTCTGAGTCATTTGACCTGGCTGGGCTCCGCCTCGCTGGGCTTGTGCCTTTGCCCCTTGGCCTTCCGGTCGTTGGTCCAAGTTGTTCTGGTATCTCGTCATCGCTGTAGACAATGACATGTAAACACATTATACTTTTATGAACAGTTGAACAGTACATCACACACACACACACACACACTCAACATTCCATTCTGTATATTGCAAAGTCTGCAAGCAATCAAATAAAAAATAAACAGCAATAACAGTCTGTCTCACCTGTCTGGATCATGCATGGCTTCCGCCGCCCTGTTTCCTCTGCTACTCCCAGGCTCATCGTCTCTGTGTACAATGACATGTAGAAATACATTATTTTCAACTAAGACTAAGTGTTTTATTCAAACGTTGTACATGTGTGAGGTGTTTCCCAGACAGAACAGTAATGAGTGAGACAATAAAGCATCTGTACCTGTCGAGGACAAAGGATGGATCGGCGTCAGATTCTCCAGATTCTTCTTCCATTTCACTTCCAGAAATAACGCCAATAAGTGCATCCAATTCCTCGTCATCATCGAAATAATCATCCCACTGGGAGACGGCTCTCGGACACGGTTCAGCTCGCCTCGTCATGATGCCAAAAATTGCTCCAAAAAAGTCAAAAGATACTAAAAATTGCTCCGACAAACTCCGAACTGAATGTTCTAGATGTTTCTACGAGGGCGTAGGGCTTAGTCGGCAGCTTCCGTTTCCGTTTACCGTGTGACGATACAATCTTCCTAGCCAAAGTTATTCAATAAATAAAAAATAAATGTGGCACATTTTACACACGCGTAAACGTTTATTTAGCACGAATTGAAATGATCCTGGTTCAGTTATTTATTATTTTATCAACACCAAATAAAAAGTAGCGTGTAACTTCTGGTCTAACCATTGGAACTACATCGAAAAAACCTGGAAAATGACTACAATTCCCAGGCAGACCACGCCAAACAATTGACGTCATTCTATCGCGCCCGCGATATCAGCGGAGAGTTAAAGGATAACTCCACTATTTTGGGAAATTAGCTTATTTAACATCTTCCCTGGAGTTAGACAAGAAGATGCATACCTTTTTTGTCTCTGTGCGTGCATTTTAGCTTTGGGAATAGATGCTCCGTTAGCATAGCTTAGCTTCATCACTGGAAGTGAGGCAGGACAGTAGCCTTACAGTGCCTTACAGTGTATTGCAAGGTCTGACATTGACCAAACTTGATATGCATGACCTTGGTGGGCTCTAGGTCAACTCCTGAAAAGGGGGTCAATGTCAGACTTTGCAATCAAAAGTTAGGGGGCTAATAACCCTTGCCATAATTTCAGTGCGCCCCTAACTTTTGATTGCAAGGTCTGACATTGACCCCTTTTTCAGGAGTTGACCTAGAGCCCACCAAGGTCATGCATATCAAGTTTGGTCAATGTCAGACCTTGCAATACACTGTAAGGCACTGTAAGGCTACTGTCCTGCCTCACTTCCAGTGATGAAGCTAAGCTATGCTAACGGAGCATCTATTCCCAAAGCTAAAATGCACGCACAGAGACAAAAAAGGTATGCATCTTCTTGTCTAACTCCAGGGAATATGTTAAATAAGCTAATTTCCCAAAATAGTGGAGTTATCCTTTAAGGCCTTGTCCAGAGTAAAACGATTTTGATCTTTTTAGTTTTAGTTTCGTTTTAAGGTTTCCGTAAAAACGAAAACATCTCAAGATAATAAGTGTGTGCCACAAATTTACTAAATAAATGTATTTCCTGTTTTAGACGTCGCTCTTTTATTTTGACCGGAAGTGTTATAGTGTCTGTTGCTAGCAGCTTAACTTGTGTCGGCCGGTTCTGTGCTTTTCGAGCTAACGTAACATTAGTTTCCAATGGAGAGGAGAGAAAGACCGCAGCTCACATGCAGCTCAAACTACCTGTTGGAATAAATTAATTGATTGATGTTTAACTTGTCCCTGTGTGTGTCCAGTCATTTCGACTAGCAAACGTTGTCTGTATTTAATGTTACCTCAGGATACCACTGTCTATTGTATTTAGTTGGTTAGCTATTTAGCTAATGTGCATAGCATTTTGAATAGCATCAATGCTAGCTGGCTGGCTACAGCTTTATTTACAAAACGAGAGGATTTGTCATGATCAACTGAAGGCGTATGCTATGGAACAATATGTGCTTGGGTTTTCAGAAAAAGGCCAGCTATGTGACGCTAATCTCTAGTTAGTATCGTGTATTGCATCAGTGTAATAAGTGTAAGCACAGCAGAGCCCCGCTATGCTTCAGACAGATAGAGCACAGCATAAAGCTGTAAAAGCCTGATCAAGCTCAATAGCTGTACATGCCATTGTTGTTGTGATGTTTTCACACGCGGGGTAAGGGAGAGGTGGGCTATCGCGTCATCGGTTCAGGAGAAGACGCGTTTCGCTTGTAAAGATGGTGACGCAATGGGGGGCGTCTTCAGGCGTCTTCAGAATTGCGCACTCTGGGAGCTGGTATCAGAAAGTAGTGTCTTCAGGCTGAACCAGAACGCAGTTCCGTGTGGCTGAAAGGTGCAAACGATCAAATACTTTGCCTGATACGACCGAAATCGTTTTAGTCTGGACATGGCCTAAATGGTAAATGGCCTGCATTTATAGTACTTTCATCCTTAACACTTTGGACGCCACAGCGATATGCGTGATGTGTTGTTAAAAGGCTGATGCTCTAAAATTTGGAATACGTGGCGGTGTTTGCAGGGCTATAACTATATTCTATATTATAGCTATGGATACAATACTATGGCCCATTTGACATCGACTATCTATCGTTCAATATGTGTTAAAGAAAATTTTTTGTATCCATACATTCCGGTTTTATACCATGGTGAATATGACTACTATAGTTTTAGAGTAATCCTGTCTAATCCCAGAAAACATGCAGCAATATGTTAGGGGGTAAAGTGCCTTGCTCAAGGACACTTCGACACGCTGCCGGGAGCAGCCGGAAGCGAACCGGGAACCTCCCAATTACCAGATGACCGCTCTCCCTCCTGAGCCACTGTCGCTCCGGTTTAGTTTCAGTTAGTTTCCAGAGTGGGTTCGCGAGTCACTTTAGTTTTTATTGTTTAAAATGTTTAGTTTTAGTTTAGTTGTTATTAGTTTTAGTATTCCTTTTCTTCATTATTATTATTATTATTATTATTATTATTATTATTATTATTATTATTATTATTATTATTATTATTATTATTATTATTATTATTATTAGTATTAGTATTATTATTATTATTATTATTATTATTGTTTTTGTTATTCATATTTGTTTTATTATTATTATTATTATTATTATTATTATTATTATTATTATTATTATTATTATTATTATTATTATTATTATTATTATTATTATTATTATTATTATTATTGTTGTGGTTGTGGTTGTGGTTGTGGTTGTGGTTGTGGTTGTTGTTGTTGTTGTTGTTGTTGTTGTTGTTGTTATGTTATGTTATTATTATTGCTTGTCTTGTTGACCAAATTGACTAAAAAGATAAAAACTACAGAAATGTTCTACAATGTTTTTATTTTGTTTTAGTTTGTACGTTTTGTAAGTGCACAATATATTTTCAGTTAGTTGTATTAGTATTGTCACTTTTCATTGTTTTGTTCACATCTAGTTTTTGTTAAGGAGGCTGCCTGTCTGAGAGCTTCTGGGGGATGTGGGGGCACAGGGGGGGGGGGGGGGGGGGGCGTGTAAAGGCGTTGGGTTTCTTTGAAATGCCAGTGAAGATTCTCCCTAGCAATCACTCACACCACATCAGCGCAGAACCCAGGAGTCAGACTTCCTGTGTGTGTGTGTGTACACGTGTGTGTGTGTGTGTGTGTGTGTGTGTGTGTGTGTGTGTGTGTGTGTGTGTGTGTGTGTGTGTGTGTGTGTGTGTGTGTGTGTATAGGTGTGTGTATAGGTGTGTGTGTGTGTGTGTGTGTGTGTGTGTGTGTGTGTGTGTGTGTGTGTGTATGTGTGTGTGTGTGTGTGTGTGTGTAGGTGTGTGTGTGTGTGTGTGTGTGTGTGTGTGTGTGTGTGTGTGTTCAAGTTTCAAGTACAAGTTTGTTTATTATTTGTCGTAATAAAATAGAGAATACTTTATGATGAAATGCGTGTTTCTGTATGAGCCCCTGAGAGTGTACTTCATACAGTAAAACAAAGTAAGTAAAAAAATGTTCAGTCAATATACATAATATAATATACAATACATAGTCAAATGAGTAACAGTGAGGTACAATGCAGAGATGAAATGAGGTACAAAACTTAGGGTAAGGTGCAAATGAGGTATGGGGGGTAGAGGATGCTGTCATCTACCTGCTGAACCGAGCCTACACTCACCTGGACAAGCCGGGCAGCTCTGTGAGAGTCATGTTCTTTGACTTCTCCAGTGCTTTCGATACCATAAGGCCTGGGCTGCTGGGTGAGAAGTTGGAGGCGATGCAGGTACTGGCCATGAGACTCCGGTAGCGCTTGCCTGACCGCAGCAGTTCAAAGAGGCAGTTGTTTGGGTGCCTAGAGTCTTTGATTATTCTCTTAGCCTTGGCCCTGCAACGCTTGTTGTAAATGTCTTGGAGAGTGGGAAGCCCCCCTCCAATTGTGCGTTCGGCTGAACGGGCCACTCTCTGTTGTCTGCTTCGGTCTTCTGCGGTGCTATTCCCAAACCAGGAGGTGATGTTGCCGGTCAGGATGCTCTCTATTGTGCATGAGTAGAAGTTCTTAAGGATCTTCTGACTCACTTTGAACTTCCTTAGGCGCCTAAGGAAGTAGAGGCGTTGCTGTGCCTTCTTCACTACACTGTCAATGTGTGTGGTCCATGTCAAGTGTGTGTGTGTGCGTGTGTGTGCGTGTGTGTATGTGTGTGTGTGTGTGTGTGTGTGTGTGTGTATGTGTGCGTGCGTGCGTGCGTGCGTGTGTGTGTGTGCGTGTGTGCGTGCGTGCGTGTGTGTGTGTGTGAGATATGAGAGAGATATGCACGTTAGTCGTTACCAGTATGTGAATTGTTTTGGGTGCGCTTGGTTTCAATCGGTTGGACGGTTGAACCTGTGATGGAGACTGAGTGCATGGGCAGTGACTGCGCAAAGTGCGCATGGCCCACGATATTCAAACTCACCAACTTCCTGTTTCAGTCTGATGACTGACTGGACAGAAGAACCAATCACAGCTCAAGTTGACCTGTGGGTGGGGCCCAGCCACCATCTCCACCTAAATAAGTTTGAGACTCCCAGTAGACTGCCATCCTAGATGTAAACAACACCAGCTGACCTGGGACCAGCGTATGGAGTGTTTTGTACGGCACGTTCTGCTGTCCGACTGACTGTCATTTCAAACCAACACAAACCTTGTCTAGGGGGTCGCCCGGCGCACCTTGATGACATCAGAGTCTCTTTTGAGAGGCTATTGGTCCAGATCTTAAACATAATCATCACTCCTGTAGACTTCCCGGTTTTAATCTAGAATAATAACAAGAGCATCCTGTCAAGAGCATCCTCTTGTTATTATTCTAGATTAAAACCGGTAAGTCTACTGGAGTGATGATTATGTTGCTCGCAGCCCCTCTAGCGGATTTAATCTAGAATAACGACAAGAGGATGGGTCGCAGCGCCTCGAAGCGGTTAGGCCTACACTTGTTATTTCAACACGGTTCCTGTGAGCTGATATTAAAGATGTGATGCTGTGACATGTGATTATTAAAGACGCGTTTAAGAGTTAGCATTTGGTTGGAATACGGCGATTCCAACACAGAAAGAAGTCAGCATGTGGTTGGAATACGGCGATTCCAACACAGAAAGAAGTCAGCATGTGGTTGGAATACGGCGATTCCAACACAGAAAGAAGTCAGCATGTGGTTGGAATACGGCGATTCCAACACAGAAAGAAGTCAGCATGTGGTTGGAATACAGCGATTCCAACACAGAAAGAAGTCAGCATGTGGTTGGAATACGGCGATTCCAACACAGAAAGAAGTCAGCATGTGGTTGGAATACGGCGATTCCAACACAGAAAGAAGTCAGCATGTGGTTGGAATACGGCGATTCCAACACAGAAAGAAGTCAGCATGTGGTTGGAATACGGCGATTCCAACACAGAAAGAAGTCAGCATGTGGTTGGAATACGGCGATTCCAACACAGAAAGCAGTGAACATCAGCGTTATCACTTACCTTGAGCTGACTGCGTTCTCTCGATGTGCCCTGTCGTGTGTATCCACTCCGTCCTGGTTCCACCTTGACGTCGAGGTGGTATCTCACGCGGGCACTTCCCTCTGCGTTCCCTTGGCGGCGCGCGTCCGGTTAATAATTGTCCAATTATCTAGCAGTCACTGTCAATGTGCGTCAACTAGATCTCCCCATTGGAAGGGTGCAGGCGATCAACTGTTTCAATCCGAACTAAAGGAAACAATTCAGACTTTGCTTGAATGTTATTTATTAAGGATGTTGTCATGGGGCTACCCCATGCCCTATGCTGGTTGCCTCACAGTCTTAATTGGTTTAGCCCTGGTCCCCACATGTGGTCATGCGGCCAAACATTTAGTTTAGGCCTTCGGCCTAGTTTGTTTTGTTATGTTGTTTTGTAATACAGACACATTGGTTTAAAGCATAACATGTAGAATTAAAGTACATGCATTTGTTGATAAATACCATTTGTCTCTGTGCTCCACTTGGTTCCTTGTAGGATCTCTGGCTGCCCAACCAGAACTGGGAGAGGCCAGGGCCTTTTCTGGAGGGGAGATTTGGAAGGAACCAAGTGTGGTAGAGTACAGGGGGGGGGGATTTTCATAACGAGAGGGGAATAGGTTTATGAAGCGCCCTAAACACTGTTTAGTGTTTGGTGATGATAGATCATGATGGAGTAATGTATCCATGTTGTCCAGAGTTATTGGATGTGTAAATTGATGTCTGTATTGATTAATTGATTGTTTGTTTTTGGTTTGTCCCTGTAGGAGGAGCTTCCAGCATAAAGCCAGGGATGGAGGCTCCTCTCAGGGAGAAGTAGTGACAGGCTTGGAAGTGAGACACAGCCGTACTAAGACCTAGGTCCCTTAGCCAAGGGCCTGGTTGTTTATATTTGTTAAAAGAAAGTTTAATCATTTTGTATTATTTTTGTATTTATGTTAAAATATGTTTTTTTCCTGTTTTTTTCCACTGGGGAGCAAAAGAACAAATAGAATAAAAAAAACCAACCACTGGGTGATGACAACCTGACTCGGACTGCATTTTTCCTTCGCATGGCCGCCTCCTCACAGATGTCATGTCCAAACACTCAAGCACTCTAATATTACAAGCACACAGCCACCGGGTGGTCAATTAGACAGCAGGTAGCTAGTCCTAGTTAGTTTACTCAGTCAGTTAACAGTCAGTAGTAGTAGTCAGTAGATTATTAACGTTAGGTTATGACTATAACCAAGTTCTGTTAGTTAGGGGCGACGCTTGGCATCACCTTCTGCACTATCTCGCGTACGTGCACGCGTACTGAATAAATTCCACAAATGTACCTCTAATACCAGTATTAGTCTGACCACACCCCTCATCAGCTTACCTTCATAAGCAGGTGTGTGGTCACCTGCTCTCCTCCTTCCCAAGCTTTCACCACAAGGTGAGGTCAAGGGCTGCAGCGGCCGTCTGATGCCAAGCGTCGCCCCTAACTAACAGAACTTGGTTATAGTCATAACCTAACGTTCTGTATCGTTAAGGGGCTTAGCTTGGCATCACCTTCTGCACAAGGGAGGCCAAGCGGAGCCGCTGGCTGACAAATACACCCCGCTGACAGCCCCCCACAACCATCAGAACAGGGAGGGCCGAGCCCCCCCGACCCCCCCTAATGGCGGGTAGCCCCCCTATTAGGGGCTTCACGGGAAGGCGACGGACCCGACCGTGCGAAGAGGCACTCAAGCAACTCAACGCACAGGGTGAGCAGACCGTGGCTTGACCCCACGACTACACACACGCACAACCCGCATGCCACCCGGGAACGAACGGAGGAACAACCTCGTTACTGCCCCCAGAATCACGGGGTCAAGAGCAAACCCAACCCCGTGGCAAGGCCGTAGCAGCGGAGCGCGAAGGAAGACCCAGATCCACCAAAGGACCGGGCTCCCTGGAATGGGGGCCCGGAGAAGTCCATGATGCCAGCATCAAGACCCCACCAGGGGGGCACCTAGTGACCCCGCCCCCCACATCGCCAGCGTATCCGGACAAGGGGCCCCTCAGCCGAGCGGGCCCTGTCCTCCCCAACAGCACACCGCCTGGAACACAAGCCCAGCAACAGGCAGACAGCACGGTTAACACACAAGAGGTAACCAACGGAAGCAGGCAGCGCACCGGGGAAAGACCAGGCAACAGGCTGTCAACCCAAGCCTGGAAAAACTGCGGACGAGGCAGGCGCCAGAAAGGACAGCTGAACAGCCGTCCCGGCGGAAGGGGCGTATGCTGGCGTTGTCGCATAACCAAGCTTTCAAACAGCACGTCAGAAGTGGGATCCGTAGACCACTCGACCCCTGACAGCTGCCCACAGAAAAGCCCATACGATCGGCAGACGTCATGAACGTGCAGGGGCACCCTCAACCGGAGACCCGGGAGTTGACACTGCAGCAACACACCAGAGAACCAACCACCCAGGCATCACCCCATGCAATGGTTGGTCCCATAACCCCTCAGGAAAGAACCCCGAAACACACCTGCGGCACCGCCGCAGCCCGCGTTCCGGTTCCCAACAGGGCTATCCCGGGCCTACAGGTCAACGAGCATCACCCCGGACCGGGCCCGGTGATACGGGGAGCACAGGATCCCAAAGGAGGTTAACCCCACCCAACAGGCTCCTCAGCGCCAAAACGCAAGAGAAGAGCGTAATATGGAAGACCAGCCCCAGCACCCCGCACTCGGTATTCCCAGGAGGTCACCCAACCAAGTACCAACCAAGACCAACCCGTACAGCGGCCGAGATCCGACGAGATCGGACGCGTACAGGTCGGCACGGCCGTAAGCCAACAAGGGTCCCATAACGCTCAACCCTGTGACACCCGGATCGACCTAGCATTTTTCCCCCTGAAAAAAACCCAAGTCCCTCAGGGTACCAGAACAGCAGATCTGCATCCCCAGCGGACAACGGGTGCACTGATCTGGACCAGCGCGACCAGAACCAGTCCCGTGCCCTAATCACGCCGACCTGCCAACCCCAGGAGAAGGGGCAGATATGCGCGTTTGATCCCAACATAAAAAAGAAGGCGCCACCCAGACGTGTCGGTATGAACCGCGTCCGGCGGCCCACCCCTAGGGCGTGAGACCCTTCCCCATATGTCCAGACCCATTCCGTCATCATCCCTTGACATGAACGGGAACCCATCGACAACACACAGGATGTCGGAAGAGGAAAAAAAACCCATCCCAATTGCTCCATAAAAACGCTGTTTTACCAAAGCAAACGAGGCGCGCCAGTCAGCAACGGCCCAAAGCACATCCTGAGCCAGCACTATGTGTGCGTTCTGACATACCCACATCAACAATAGGTCGTTTAGACCACCATATTGAATCCCCAAGACGCCCAGGGAACGACAAGAGGGGCGAGATGCAATCAACTCCATGAATGAATGAATGAAAACATTTACCCAACAGACTGCAGTACAGGAATACATACAAAAAGATAAGGGGAGGCAGACCTGAGAAAGACGTTAGTCTTGTTTCCATCAGGGACCCTCATTTCATATCCATCAAGACACATTCAACTCTTTATAAAATAAAGAAAAGGCATCACCCGTATGACCCAACTGCACAGCTGGGAGTAAAAACCCTGTTTTTCACATGATTTTAATCCAGTCACTCCTTTTAATCAGAGTGTAAGACCAGACTCCCCCAGAAAACACCTTCCCACATGAGACCACGGTCAAGAAAAAGATATGTAAACTGTGACACACGTGACCAACAGACTCAAGTTTGACACATAAACGGGCGCAGCAGGCTGTAAGTCCTGCACCCAACCTCGACATCTTTAAGACACCAGCTCATGGAAGGCGTCGCCATAGCAACAACGCTACAACGGGCGGGGAAACCCACCGGATCCTGTCATAACAGGAGTCGGTAGAATACCCCTCCCCCCCCTGTCAAGCACTGGCTTGGCCCCGACTGGCTCAGCAGAAAAGATCAACAAATCCTCTAAACCAATCAAGTGGGAAAAAGGAGGGGTTTATTCGACACCCCCTCCGAAAACACACCTTTTATCCCTACACACAGAAAACAACCGTAGCCATCTTGAAAACCTCCGGTAGAACAAAGCATAGCATAAGCTAATACAATGCCTGCTACCCACAAAGTGTAAAAAAGGGTTTACAACAAAACACAAGTCGCCTGTGCGTGAATCCCATACCCGTTGCCTATGTCATACATAGGAAGAACGCTGAACGAGAGTAATGGCTAGGCCATGAAAAATGTGCGTACGAGCATTACTGCAACTAACAACACAGCGTTGTGAAAACACATATACTTAGTTAAAGCAATGGAATAACACCAGTTCTAATTGCATGTGGAGCATCAAGCTAATAGAACCTATTACCGAGTGTAAGTTGCAGACCTTGCTTAAAACCCGTAACACAACACAACTCACCCCCCAACGTAACAGGGTAGATTCATATATACACAACCCCACCATATGATTTGTATGAAGAAACACACAGTTTGTTCGGCCAAACACAGTCCCCCTTATATCGGGGAACTTTTTTTATTAATTAAAAAGTGTAAGGCACAAAATCACAGAGGGGCCGGGAAGGGTGTAGAGGAGGGGACACAAAGGGGAAAAAGTCACTCCTAACGGCGTCTGCCACCTCGCGCCGCTCGAGTCTTGCCACCCCGGGGAGCCCCGGAGGGACGATAGGTTACAGTCTGCTGGACACGACGTTCCCTACCGTCTCCTCCGGTCTGGGATGGGCCGGCGGTGGCCGAAGCGCCGTTTCGTCCCCTGGCCCTCTTGGCAGGGCCAGCAGCGGCGGTGGAGGTAGTGGTAGCGGCGACGGAGACAGCTCGACGTCGCGGAAGCCTTCTGCCCCCACCGGCAAGGACGGGAGGCAGAAAATGGGGTTGAAGGACGGATCTCTCCTCTGCCATTTCTCTGCATGTTGAGGTCATCAATTGCAGGGCCTTCCCGAACAGGCCAGCGTCGGAGAGGGCGGCCGTCAGAAGAGGGGCTCTCTTCTTCTCTGGCACACGGGCCTGCTCCAGCCAAAGGTGACGCTGGCCCAGGGTGGCCAGGGCGCGCACTTTCCCCATGGCTATGGCCAGCACCTGGGAAAGGTGCAGAACAGCTCCCGCAGCCTGGGTGATCTGATCGCATTTTACCTCGTTCAGATCCGTGCCGCCCGTCATTATCCCCGATACAAATCTAGCCAGGTGGGTGATGTTAGACGCCGCAGCCAGCGACTGTGTACCAGCGATGAATGACTGGTCACCCCAATAAGCCAATCGCCTAGCCGACTTCCCCTGGAGGACCGGCTTGCATAGGGGTTCCCACACCATATCCGGACAGAGGAGCGCGGCCATCGGATTGTCAAGCCGAGGTACGCCCTCCCCCATACCTTTGACTAACCCCGACACCCGCGTAACTGGTACGTAGGCGGGAGTTAGTCCCATGATGTTGGACACCGCCTGACCCCGACGAACATAGGCCCCCATCGATGGGAAAAATGGGTAGACAACGTCCACCCCTCTCACTGGGGGACGCTGCCAGGGATGGCCTATGAGGTCATCAGGGACAGGTGCAGGCAATGGCAGCGGCAGCGGCACACCGTTTGCGGTGGCGGCTACCGCCATGAGCTCGGGAAACAAGGCCCGCAGTTCCCCCTGCGAACCCTCCTCCACCGACCCCGCATCCCTCGCATACAGCAGGCTGCGACTGGTCAAGGAGCCACAATCCGATGCGGCTGACAGTAGGGCATCCTGCTGATGAGGCCAAGGTGGTTCCTCGACATCCTCGAACAAGGCGCCCCATGGAGCCATTTCTCCCCCCTCCGGGGTCTCCGGAGGAGGGATACTCTCCTCCACGGGACCATCATACAAGAACCCGTCCGCCTCCTCCATGAAGTCTTCAGTTTCCATCAGAAATCCAGAGTCGGACGCGTCCTCGCTGGTCTCCAGCAATTCCCCAAACCCAGGCCGTTCGCGTCTGCACGCCACCATCTTGCGACGCGAGCGAGCAGACGCAAAAAGTTTTCGTCGCAAATCCTCCGGCTCCAAGACAATCCCCCGTTCATCAACGGGCGATTCCCCAGAACCAGAGGAACCAGAGTCGAGATCAGGCCATCGCCGGAGCGACGGCACCGAACCCTCGGCTCGTCGGTGAGGAAAACTATCCACCGGCAGTCTCCCGGGCTGGGTCGGCAACCACGAGAGTGGCAACAGCCCAGCACCGAGGCGCACGACGGAGGCGGGAATGGAGAACCGGTGGTGAAGAGTAGGTCTAGCGGGTCTACTCTCCGCGGAATACATTATGACCCAAACCTTTTCTTATACAACAAGTGAGAGAAGAAAAGGTTAAGCACAATGTAAACCAGTCACAACTCTTTTCAACTAACAACACGTCAAGTGGGGTACTACCGAGGCACTTTCCTTGTGGTGAAAGCGAGAAGGAGGAGAGCAGGTGACCACACACCTGCTTATGAAGGTAAGCTGATGAGGGGTGTGGTCAGACTAATACTGGTATTAGAGGTACATTTGTGGAATTTATTCAGTACGCGTGCACGTACGCGAGATAGTGCAGAAGGTGATGCCAAGCTAAGCCCCTTAACGATACAGAACCTATAATGTAAATGGGAAAGAAAACGCATGCACGCACACACACACACACACACACACACACACACACACACACACACACACACACACACACACACACACACACAAATCAAGTCCCTGCAAGTTGTTAATTAAGGGTTATGCTTCCTCTGTGTGTTTCTAGTATTTTGTAATTTTATTATGATGAGTTTGATGAATTTTATGATGACAATGATGTTTTTAAATAAAGACATTTCTAAGATGTCTTAATTTTGTAACTGATTATTCCAACATGATGATCCATATAGAGTATATCACAGAGGTCACGGAAGGGGTTTCAACACTTTAAAGTTAGCAAAATGTTCCATTGTTGTATTAAGGTGCTATAGGTAACATTCTGCCACTAGGTGTCGGACTAGAGCACCGCCATGTCATTTATCCAATCAGGTGCATTCCACTAATGATGATGTCACAGTGTGGATGAGGCTGGGTGGCCGCGGCCCAATAGAAGATAGGAAGACGTTGTCATGGAAACGGAACACATATCGCTGTATTGAAATGAACTTTGACCTTTGCAAATGGCCAAATAATAACACACCCTCTTCATTTCAGTTGTAGTGAGTCTAAATTACCTGAACACTATTTATAGTTTTACTATTGAATTTTACTGTTACATTTGCACTCTGGGTAGATGCCAACTTTTCATTATACTGTACTTGTGCTGTATGATGACAATACATTTTAATCTACAGTAATCTACAGTAATATGTGCATTGTGGTGTTATTATTGATAAGAGTAACATATGTCTCACCTGTCCAGCTGACCAGAAACTCACCTTTATTCTTTTGTTCATATTTTACCTTGTTCTTTACCTTTTACTCTTACATTTCTTATCATATATCATATATGAATTTCAAGTACCATATTGATGATCTCATAAAAACACTATCTACAACCAATCCCTGTCAAAACTCTGTTTCAGTGTAATAGAAACTGAAACACATCTGTGATTTTGACGGTATTGATTTTCAATACTGTCAGGATTTCTAAATACCCTGGTATACCGTAATACCGTCATACCGCCCAAGCCTAGACATCATACTGTGACATCACAACGGACCATGTTTGAGAAGAAGAAGTATGGTAAGGCTGTCCATGAAGCCTGTTTTTGGGATTCAAACTTCGTCAGGGTTTTTCGAACGGACGTTCGAACCTTCGTTTTTAATAAAAAAAAAGAAAGAAAATAAACAAATAAATAAATAACATTTTTATAATTTTTTTTTTATATCTTCAAACTAAAACCTCAATTTTAATAAAGTGATTAATCTGATTAAACGGACGTTCGAACCTTCGTTTTTAATTAAAAAAAAATTTTGAAAATGTAAAACAATTATACTTTTTTTTCTTTTTTTTAATCCTGAAATAAAGTGATTAATCTGATTAAATGAGGCATTTTTCTTTTATTAAATCAACTTTCCAGCCCCCTGTCAACTGTCAACCAGAATTTTAACTGATTCAATGTTAACATTCAGTATTCAATATTGTCTGATTCAATATAGCTAGCCGTTGTGGACACACCTTTCCACAGCTAAACAGTCGGCATGGCATCTTGTTTGAGAAATGCAGGTTTCAAGTCAAGTCAAGTCAGTTTTATTTATATAGCACATTTCCAGGCAGCGGCAGCTGACACCAAAGTGCTTCACAAGCAAGTTGATAAAAACAAAATAATGTGATGCAAGGTATAAGATTAAAAACATAGCAAAGCAATGAAAGCAACAAAAACAAAACAATATGGTGCAAGATATAAGATTAAAAACATAATAAAGCAATGAAAGCAATAAAAACTGGTAGGACACAGTAAAACAAAGAGGATAGAGGGGCCAGGGTCTAGTGGTGATTAAGTAGGGGGGAAGGCCAAGGAGAACAGGTAGGTTTTCAAGAGTGATTTAAAAGCCTGTTTCAGTCTGTGTTGTTTAGTTCAGTACTGTTTCAAGCTGCACAATGAGATCTTCTTCTTCTTCTTCTTCTTTAGATTTCCGGCAGTGTAGACGCATCGTGGCGTATTACTGCCCTCCACAGTTCTTTTGATGAGCTCTTCTTCTTCTTCTTCTTTCTTCTTTTGACTTTCCCGCCCTCCTCAGTTCTTATACTACGCTAGTATGGTTGCCATAGTATGGTCTCTGCCCCCTTTCCCTTCACCATCCTGAAGTGCAGCTACCGCTGCTACTTCTCGACCAGGCCCCCCTCAGTGATGCACTCACTGCCCCCTGAGATCTGACTCTGGCCTTCTTGGTCCCCTACAATCCCCTTATTTAACTCACCATTCACTTCCTCCCACCTCAGACCCTCCATACCCAAGTGCAGAATTGCCTCTTTAACTACCAACTTGATCCTTTCCGTTCTACTGGTAACCAAAGCTGTCGCATTAACCGCTCCTGCCACAAAGGCCACAATATTAAATTTCTCCTCCCACACCCTCTTTTTAACCTCCTGCTCCACCCTCTCCGCCGAATGCCCTTCCCCACCCCCCTGTCCCTTATCTTGATCTCCCTGACCTACCATTTCCCTCTTGCCTTTCCCCATGGATCCTTTTGGCCGACCCATCTTCTTGGGTGGACTAGAACTACAAGAATCCTCGTCATCATCGTCATCACTTTCCGCCTTGCCTTTCATGGGGGTGGATCCTTTTGGCCGACCCCTTCCCTTCTTCAGAGGACTGGGACCACCGTTTGATAAGTGTTGACTGGCAACATGCTCGCTAGGTGTTCTTTTCTGTTCTGTTCTCTTCCTCTTAGGAGAAGCGTCGTCAGCCCCAGATCCATCTTCACTAATGACCTTCTGCACCAAATTTGCTCCCAGGTCAGTTAAGTTAACACGTGTCAAACACACTCGTAATTCCCTAGAACCTTCGAGTATACTCCTTGCTCTTCTAGTAGGCCTGAGGCTGTTGTTGGAGCCGTCTGCCCCAGACTGCCCCTCACTACCTCCAGCATCTCCCTGTATCTCCTCGGTCGCCACAATCTCTTCTTCCATACTTTTGCCTTGATGGTGCAGCACCTTTTAAAAGTCTTCTGTAAGATGTGTGGCTAATTTTAGTTTATTTCACAGTGTGTAGACTGAAATCCAGCTTTTTGTTGTGCTGGCGGCAAACTTCTTCCTGTAGTCCCGTCAACAGAGAATTGTTGAATATATATATAGAACACAAATGTTCTAGAATGTTCTATTATGACATCATACTGTGACATCACAAATGTTCTAGAATGTTCTATTATCACATCATACTGTGACATAAAAACAACAAAAACTTTGTTGTTTTTAAGCAGGAAGTGTAGTGAGCGTTCAACCTTTTCTGATTGGTTGAAATGGCCTTCATGTCTGAACAACATCGCCACCTACTGCTTTGGCATTGTACTACATGTATATGACGTCACTCGGTGCAGATTTGAAACCAGTCGTGTGGTCAGAGTTTTATTTGTTTGCATAATTTAAAAAACCCCGGTGTCATTAATACCCGTGATGGTGTGGACAGGCCTAAAGGTGTTAGTGTGTGAAGCAGCCCACCACAGTGTGAGGTCATCTCATGTCTCACTGTTGTTGCTGAACAAAACCAACTCACGTGGTCATATTTGTTCAACTTATTGTTTTTATTCAGCACAAAATCAAGACAGTACTGATATACAAACATCTTTTACAACACGTTCTCCATTACCAGCATGCCTGTACTGTATCATTAATAGACAGCTATGCTTGGGGACGGGGAGGGGGTGGGGGGGGGGGGGAACATAAAAACAGATAAACCAGAATATACTACATGTAAGTGTTGAAACAGACAGATTTAACACTTTGGATGCCACGCCCAAGATTTCTCGGGTTTACCCCCTGCTGGTTGAATGCCCACTCACGAGAATTCTCGTATTTAAAAAAAAAAAAAAATTATTAGTGATCTGAAATCATATTGCATCAAGCGAGCCTACCATTGGATATTCCAGTCACCCCAGGCTCTCAGATGTGAAAAAAGCACCCCCTATCGTTTCCCAGATGGTAAATCAACCCTTTTGGAGTGGACTCAATGGAAGTGAATGGGTTAACGGATTTCTGACTCCACATCAGAAATGTTCTAGAATGTACTATTATGACATGGCTTGGGCGGTATCATTTTTTTCATACCGTCATACCTTGCTGACATAATACCCCGGTATACTGTATATGACGGTATGACTTTCATTTTCATCAGCGCTGGGGGGGGGGGGGGGGCAACCCGTGTTACCAAGTAAACAAATCACGGAACGATGGCCAGTTAGCCTGCAGCATCCTAGTGCTACTATCGTTAGCTCTCAGAAGGTAGCCAGAAGCCTGCAGCATCCTAGTGCTACTATCGTTAGCTCTCAGAAGGTAGCCAGAAGCCTGCAGCACCCTAGTGCTACTATCGTTAGCTCTCAGAAGGTAGCCAGAAGCCTGCAGCATCCTAGTACTACTATCGTTAGCTCTCAGAAGGTAGCCAGAAGCCTGCAGCATCCTAGTACTACTATCGTTAGCTCTCAGAAGGTAGCCAGAAGCCTGCAGCATCCTAGTACTACTATCGTTAGCTCTCAGAAGGTAGCCAGAAGCCCGCAGCATCCTAGTGCTACTATCGTTAGATCTCAGAACGGTAGCCTGCAGCCTGCAGCATCCTAGTACTACTATCGTTAGATCTCAGAACGGTAGCCTGCAGCCTGCAGCATCCTAGTGCTACTATCGTTAGCTCTCAGAACGGTAGCCTGCAGCCTGCAGCATCCTAGTACTACTATCGTTAGATCTCAGAACGGTAGCCTGCAGCCTGCAGCATCCTAGTGCTACTATCGTTAGCTCTCAGAACGGTAGCCTGCAGCCTGCAGCATCCTAGTACTACTATCGTTAGCTCTCAGAAGGTAGCCTGCAGCCTGCAGCATCCTAGTACTACTATCGTTAGATCTCAGAACGGTAGCCTGCAGCCTGCAGCATCCTAGTACTACTATCGTTAGCTCTCAGAACGGTAGCCTGCAGCACCCTAGTACTAGTACTGTAACGTTAGTATTGTGTATTCAAAAACGCACCGGACTGCGACGTAGCGTTTTACCGTTTATTTGCTTGCTCCACCAGTGCACAACAACACACACATCAACTCTTGTTACCACAACGCTTTACGGTATTTTCACAGCACTGTCGCAACATTACCGTAAAGCGTGAACACCGTTGTGATCCACATACACAACAGTTAGCTATCAGAATAGCCAGTTAGCCCGCAGCACCAGCAACGGTAAGCGTGTCTCATTTAATTTCCACCACTGAAGCGGGTTTTCCCCTATCAAAGGTCAGTGAATACCACAACCACTACACCAGAGGAAGCTCAACAAATCATGTTAAACCCAGATTCGGCTCAAACAAGGGACTAAACACGTTTTGCAATTATGCCACAACAATGTGGAACACCCTACCCAAAGCTGTAAAGGAATGTGAATCCCTGCCCACATTCAAAACCGCTCTTAAAGAGCACCTACGGGAGGCTGCAATTCGAAACTGGCCACCGTAAATGCCCAAAACCCCCACCACCTCCTAATAGACAGTCTCCTCCCCACCGCATGTATATATTCCCTCCCCGACCAGAGGGGCTCCTCTGGGGCTGTTCTCACTGTGTTCCACCCCACCAGAGGGGCTCCTCTGGGGCTGTTCTCACTGTGTTCCACCCGAGCAGAGGAGCTCCTCTGGGGCTGTTCTCACTGTGTTCCACCCGAGCAGCGGGGCTCCTCTGGGGCTGTTCTCACTGTGTTCCACCCGAGCAGAGGAGCTCCTCTGGGGCTGTTCTCACTGTGTTCCACCCGAGCAGAGAGGCTCCTCTGGGGCTGTTCTCACTGTGTTCCACCCGAGCAGAGGAGCTCCTCTGGGGCTGTTCTCACTGTGTTCCACCCGAGCAGAGGAGCTCCTGTGGGGCTGTTCTCACTGTGTTCCACCCGAGCAGAGAGGCTCCTCTGGGGGCTGTTCTCACTGTGTTCCACCCGAGCAGAGGAGCTCCTCTGGGGCTGTTCTCACTGTGTTCCACCCGAGCAGCGGGGCTCCTCTGGGGCTGTTCTCACTGTGTTCCACCCGACCAGAGGAGCTCCTCTGGGGCTGTTCTCACTGTGTTCCACCCGAGCAGAGGAGCTCCTCTGGGGCTGTTCTCACTGTGTTCCACCCGAGCAGAGGGGCTCCTCTGGGGCTGTTCTCACTGTGTTCCACGTGTCTCTCCAGCCCGACTCCATGCTTCAGTTTGCTAAAGAAGACTTATTTATTTGCATGAGAAGGCTCCATAGTGATCGAATCTCTTTGTGTCTGAACGGTGTTGGTTTAGGTATATAAACTATATATATATAATAGAATGGGGTTCCTGGGTGGCAGGGGGGGAGGGGTTGGAAGGATGTGTATGCTACAGTATGTACAGTATGCGTATGTTTCTGGTCTATCTGTGTGTGTGTGTGTGTGTGTGTGTGAGTGTGAGTGTGAGTGTGAGTGTGAGTGTGAGTGTGAGTGTGAGTGTGAGTGTGTGTGTGTGTGTGTGTGTGTGTGTGTGTGTGTCGGGGTGAGGGGCTAGGTGTGTGTGTGTTGAGGGGGGGGGGGGGTAGACTGCTGGGAGCCTGAAGAGGCCCTTACAATGTCTGAGAAAGCATTTTAGAATATAATTATATTAGATAATATAATACAATTCAATAATGATATTACTAGTAATCCTAGTATTATTATTTTTAAACATGCTTATTAAATATGTTTCGTCCTGGAGGCTCACTGTAGACCCTGTGATGACGGGCTGGTTTATCTTCCATGATGAGTTACTGTCCACAGACAGACAGACAGACAGACAGACACAGACAGACAGACACAGACAGACAGACAGACAGACAGACAGACAGACAGACAGACAGACAGACAGACAGACAGACAGACAGACAGACAGACAGACAGACAGACAGACAGACAGACAGACAGACAGACAGACAGACAGACAGACAGACAGACAGACAGACAGACAGACAGACAGACAGACAGACAGACAGACAGACAGACAGACAGACAGACAGACAGACAGACAGACAGACAGACAGACAGACAGACAGACAGACAGACAGACAGACAGACAGACAGACAGACAGACAGACAGACAGACAGACAGACAGACAGACAGACAGACAGACAGACAGACAGACAGACAGACAGACAGACAGACAGACAGACAGACAGACAGACAGACAGACAGACAGACAGACAGACAGACAGACAGACAGACAGACAGACAGACGGACAGAGGAAATAATAATCCTGCTTACTCTGTGCTGTTGTTCTTGCTCAGTAGCTGGCTGGCTAACTTCAAGAAGAGTGAAACTAGTGTCTAGTGTAGGCAGGGGTGCAGTCGTGCACACACGTGGTTACACGGCGTGTTATTAGTAGTCACTCAGGGCAGAAGTGCGCGCAATGATAAGTACCCGGCCGTTGTAGAAAGCTACCGGCCGGCGGCCGGCACTTCTCACCTAGACTTTGCATAATAATAGGAACCTACGAGAAGGTGGGGGGCTGCTTGATCTCCATTTTTATGCATAATAATCATCTGTTCTGTGCGCAACTGAGGGAACATGTATGCGCGGGAGCGTGTAACCAGTTCCCATATTACGACTGCACCACTGAGTGTAGGACATGTTGTAAACCAGAGTTGTCCTGTCATGGCACCCTGTCCTGACTCATCCAACATGTTAAATCAGTTTACGCAACAAGTGAGGACGACGGACCTAGCTAATCACATGAACCTAGCATGATGGCAGACCTAGCTAATCACATGAACCTAGCATGATGGCGGACCTAGCTAATCACATGAACCTAGCATGATGGCGGACCTAGCTAATCACATGAACCTAGCATGATGGCGGACCTAGCTAATCACATGAACCTAGCATGATGGCGGACCTAGCTAATCACATGAACCTAGCATGATGGCGGACCTAGCTAATCACATGAACCTAGCATGATGGCGGACCTAGCTAATCACATGAACCTAGCATGATGGCGGACCTAGCTAATCACATGAACCCAGCATGATGGCGGACCTAGCTAATCACATGAACCTAGCATGATGGCGGACCTAGCTAATCACATGAACCCAGCATGATGGCGGACCTAGCTAATCACATGAACCTAGCATGATGGCGGACCTAGCTAATCACATGAACTTAGCATGATGGCGGACCTAGCTAATCACATGAACCTAGCATGATGGCGGACCTAGCTAATCACATGAACCCAGCATGATGGCGGACCTAGCTAATCACATGAACCTAGCATGATGGCGGACCTAGCTAATCACATGAACCTAGCATGA
>NW_028172184.1:353057-355557 GCF_963971535.1 Notolepis coatsorum
GAAGTTCGGCAGGGAGTTGTTGCACTTCTTCACGTGTCTCTATAACGTCAAAAGCAAAACTTGAGAGAGTTTTTTTTTAAAACAGATTTGAAAGGAAACAGAGAGGCGTTGAGAGGAGCGCTGAGAGGTGGAAGCACCCGGCTGCTGTTCCACGACAAGCCGCGGATCTATTACTGTCTAACACACAACTACCAAGATAAGATAAGATATTCCTTTATTGATCCCCTTGGGGGAAATTCAGGTGTCATACATGATTGAGGGGGGGGGGGGGGGGGGGGGGGGTACAGGTATGGGCAGGGTAATAGTAGAAGACATAAATATAGGCAATAAAATGACAGTACAGTACAAGTAAGTTAAAAATAAGTAGTGTAAACAATATAATTAACTCTGAATATATATGCACATGAGAAAGTAGGCAGTGAGATCAAAGGTGCAGATAAGATACGATAAGATAAGATATTCCTTTATTGATCCCCTTGGGGAAATTCCAGTGACACACACATACAGCTCATCGTCTCATTAACAACAACATATCACAATCATTACATTTTTACAGTAACAACGGCACAACATAAATTCAAACAGACATGTACATTTGTTGACACATGTCGACTACAGAATGCCTCAGACACCATAATGCGATAATGCGATAGTCGGCTGCGACAACACCGGGGTTGCGGGAGGGAGGGTGGAAAGATTGTCCAGCGGGAGGGGGCAGGGACGGGGGGGACCGGGTCTGTGTGCCCTATCAGTTATACAATAAATATGTATAATATAGTAAAGTCAAGTAAAGTACAGTATACAGTATACACAGGTGCAGTATACATAAGGTACCCTAACTTAGGGTGACCATATTTTGATTTGCAAAAAAGAGGACAGCTGGCCCCAGCCTCGAGATGCATAGTAATGATACTCAAATATGCCTTATTGTTATACTATATTTAAAGTATGCCTCCTCTGTATGGATAGAACATGATTATTTATATTATTTTATATAACACAATAATATCTCTCTATAACCAAAGACACACCAAACCAAAGTTACTCAACAATCAACATGTTTTATTATGCCTACAATTATCTCTCTGACTAATCTCAATGGCACAAGAATAACTTAAAAATCAACCTGTAACAAAATAATGGCTCTCTTTTCAAGTCTTACTGGACAACAATAAATAACAAAAAAATGAAATAATGTTCTAAATAATTCCTCTTCTGTAGAAAATCGAGCTTTAACAAATTATCTCTGCATCTTTTCAATGTAAATAATAACACCTCACAAAGATACTAATCTAATTATTTTAAAAGTGCACTATGCAGTTTTGGATTGTGTATTTGCATAACTTTCCATTAGTGAACATGACATATGTATTACCTATGTTTATTATATAATCAAACCAAAAACATTTGAGGCCACATGAACCAAATATAAGGCTACCACTAAACATTTTGGCTGGAAATGTCTTTTTTCTATTCCATGCATCTGTAGCTGTTTGTGATGTTTCACAGTATTCATGAAATGCAAACGCATTTACAGCATCCTCCGTTTTCCTGGGTCTAACAAAGAATTCTGTAAACTTTGCAGACGAACTCTCACCTTGCACAGCTTTTAAAATGTTTTTCTGTGTCCATGTGCGTTTTAATCTTAACAGGTTAGCAAGTCGCGGCACTTTGCGAGCGTCTAGCAGCTCGGGGTTGTATTTTTCGCGAACATATAATATACTGTTCGAGAGATCTATTTGTCGCCGTTCGAATGCCACCTCACTAGACCAATTCCGTGCCTCGGTTCTCGAGTTACATGATGATATGTCAGGCGAGCGTCTTTTTACACACCGCAGGTCTTGAAACCCGGACATTTTCATGATTTTATTAAAAAAATAACTAGCGTGACTGGACAAGGCGTGAAAAGAGGACATGTCCGGGCAAAAGAGGACGTTTGGTCACCCTACCCTAACTGGCATGATATACGTCATACGTTATACTGTACGTTGCAGTCCATGCAGTCTAACACAAGATAAAAAACAACAACAATCATATTCCTCATTGCCTCCTGATAATTGCTGTTTTGTACAAATGTATCCGATTGCAGTTATTTGCACGGGGAATCGACAGAACGTGGAGGTTATGAAGGTCGCTGTGATATAATTTTCCACATTTGTACAGATTGTGAAAGTACAGAATGTAAGCTTTCAAATGATGTGTCATACGTTGATATCTGAAAGTGTTTGAAGAAGATGTAATTTTTCTAAATTTAAGCTGAGAAAACACCTCTCGAATTTAACACCTCTGCCAGTTTGTGCTGGCGTGAACAATATCCCCCTAGTCCTAGACACTCCCCTCACTGAATAGCATTAAACATAAGCTGTCACAACTGTGAAATAGATGTTATACAAGCTTAAAGTAGGAGAATAAAATATAATAGAATATAGTAGGGCTGACCCCTATTAATCGATTAGTCGACTAATCGGTCGAAAGGAGCCGTAGTCGACTGGCCAACCTC
>NW_028172184.1:360557-380557 GCF_963971535.1 Notolepis coatsorum
TCACCCTGTCCACGGTAGCCCTGTTTATCCACAGTGGTGTGTGTGTGTCCTGCTGTGTTCTCCTAAAATCCACGATCAGTTCCTTGGTTTTACCAAAGTTCAGGAGCAGGCTGTTGTCCTGGCACCAGCGTTCCAGTACATCAACCTCCTCCCGGTAGGCCTTCTCGTCGTTGTCAGAGATCAGCCCCACCACCACTGTGTCGTCCGCAAACTTCACTATGGAGTTGGAGCTGAACTTGGCCACACAATCGTGTGTGTATAGTGAGTACAGCAGGGGGCTCAGAACACAGCCCTGGGGGGACCCGATGCTCAGGGTGATGGTGTTGGAGGTCTGACCCCCCACCCTGACGCCTGGGGTCTTTCACTCAGAAAGTCCAGTACCCAGGCGCTCAGAGCGGAGCTCAGACCCAGCTTGATCAGCTTGTCCACCAGTCTGGTGGGGACTATGGTGTTGAAAGCTGAGCTATAGTCAATGAACAACAGTCTCACATAGCCCCCTTCTGGCAGTCATGGTGAGAGAGGGTGCTGTGTAGTACCTGAGAGACCGCATCGTCAGTGGACCTGTTTGACCTGTATGCAAATTGCAAAGCGTCCATATCACTGGGGAGGGAGGCACAAATGTAATCCTTAACCATCCTCTCAAAACATTTCATGACCACAGAGGTGAGTGCCACCGGTCTGTAGTCATTAACCCTTTACCGGCCAAGTAACCATTTTTGGCCACTTCCCCAAACAATTATATTTAGCCAGGTGGGAGAGGGGGGGGATCTTTAATCTGTGAAAAAAAACTTCTTCCAGCCAATCAGCACAGGTCAGGCTATGACACAGATAAAATCACCATCCCATCTGACAAATCAGGATAAACCCTGGGGATCTGCAACTTCCTTCATTTCACCACAGCAAAACAATTCTAATTTTTGCACTTGCTTCTACTCTTCAAAACCATTATTTCCTCAACAATCATGGTGAGTTGATAACATTTACTCATTTTTGCAGTTGAACAATCATTGTAAAGGATGGGATAGGTGTTTTTTTGCATAGGATTAGTGAAATCAGGATTTGTTGTTAGCTAAAAAGTGGTGAAGCCATAAACGGTCATATGCCCCTTCAGGAAGTGACATTTGGGACAGTGTCCATTTTTAGACATATGCCCGATGCATCTAGTCAGTCACACTTAGGGTATTACTTCTACCATGTAGTACCATGTAGTACCCTGTAGTACCCTGTAGTACCATGTAGTGCCATGTAGTACCCTGTAGTGCCATGTAGTACCCTGTAGTGCCATGTAGTACCCTGTAGTGTAGTACCATGTAGTGCCATGTAGTACCCTGTATTGCCATGTACCCTGTTGTACCATGTATTGCCATGTAGTACCCTGTATTGCCATGTAGTACCCTGTAGTGCCATGTAGTACCATGTAGTACCCTGTAGTACCATGTAGTACCATGTAGTACCCTGTATTACCCTGTGTAGTACCCTGTAGTACCATGTAGTACCCTGTATTACCATGTAGTATCATGTAGTACCCTGTAGTAGCATGTAGTACCATGTAGTTTTTAGGGTACCGGTCGAGGGCCTGTTCACGGACTCTTCGGTTAACCTTAATTTACAGGGGAAAAATAACTTTTGAAATAGCACCAAAATAACATTCTAGAGTTGAAATTGTGAATTTCCAGGTATTTCAAGAAGTGACCGGTAAAGGGTTAACCTGTTAAGCCTTAAGGTCCCCCTGCTTTTCTTTATCATAAATCGTATTAGATCATCATTGGAAAGCCACACTCATTGGCTACAACCCTGTGCAAAGACTTTCGAGATCGCCAAATGATTGACGGAGCTAGAGCCCCGGGAGTCGGGGGTGGTAATGTGTACTTTGGGGCACGCCTCACATATCGGCATGTAACTCGAGAACCGCTGAACGGATTTTGTCACCTGAAAGGGCAATCGACAGGCAACAAATAGGGCTTCATTCTACCTATGTATTAAAATAAATGCACACCCGAGCCACTAGAGGTCGGCAAAGAATCGTCCACATGTTGGCCCTTAAATGTTAAGAGGTCAATGTTTTTCAAAAAAGAAATGTGTAGCCAAGAGTAAATACCATAACCCTATCAAAAACAGTAGTCAAAGTGTATATTTTCATTTTTACCGATGTTTTATATGTTTTATCGAAAATACAAATTTATCGGAAAATGCTAATTATCGTAAAAAACGCAAGAAATTACTAAATCCAGATTCAACCCTGTCATTGGAAAGAGGAGCATTTTCCCTATCCATAGATGTATGATTTGGCCATAATAAGGTCAAGTTCAAGGTCAAATATGAATTTATAATTAAAGTCGATTATCATTAATTACTGTATCTACAAATCCTTCTGTTTAATCATCTTCCCGCGGTTCATTTGCTTAGATTTTTTGTACACATGATCTCAATAAGGTGGTGAATGAGCTCAGTGAGCATTTTTCAGAAAATTTTTTCAATTTGTTATCATCATCATCAAAATCATAAATCATAATTAATCATAATTAATTTATTCATTACAATTTACTCAGCCTAGTAACAGACACAATATTTCTGTCACTGGAAATACATACCCCCATGTCCCTAGATGTTCCTAGATACCAAGAACATGCAAATTGACCTTGCAGAAGTGGAGCAATCTTCCATTTACTTAGGCATGTACCTTTAGGCGAAAACGGTCTACAGATTAACAGGTTAAGGCCTGCTGGAGAGGATTTTTTTGGTACCGGGATTATGGTGGACACCTTGAAGCAGGCAGGGACCATGGACTCAGCCAGGGATAGATTGAATATGGTGGTGAACACTGGGGCTAGCTGGTTAGCACAGGACTTAAAGGGGACATGTACTATAAATGTCATTTTTCAGTCTCTAGCATTGTATTATAGTAATAGGAGTTCATATCAATGTGTTTTAGTGTCTAAATACCATATTGGCGGATTGCTCTGATTCAGCTCAGATCATTTCCTTCTCCAGTAAATTAGGCCATCCTGATTTGAAGGCCTGAATGACGTTACTCAGGCTCTGGGTAGCAGACAGTGATGTGATTGGCTCTGTGGTTGTAGCTAATGCCCGCCCACAATCTACATAGACTAACTGTACACAGCGAGTGGAAACCACTTCCTCATACTCTGCGTGCACTCTGGAGGGAGAGAGAGCGAGAGATAGAGAGCATTCAGGAGCACTTGGGGGGGGGGGGGGGGGGACCTGCCGCGCCACACACACCTCCGAACGGGAGAGTGATAGAAAGAAAAAAAGGAAGAGAGAGGGAGGAAGGGAGGAAGGGAGGGCCCCCCCCCCCCACAAGCTGCCGCGCAGCACGACAGGCAGAGAAAAAAAGAACGGCCTGTCTTTTTTTCTCTCTCTCTCTCTCTCTCTCTGTCTACCAGTCGCAGACTGTGTGGACTGACTGTCACTCAAAGTGCTTATGGGCGGAGCCAGGCCATAACAGCCTGAAATCTTGAAGCTGAAAAATGATGGTTTTGAGTACTTGATTAGAAATATAAAACAATGAATTTTTTTGAAAAAAAAAATACAGATGTCTTCAATACACTCACATGAAGTGTGTAAAGTTGCCCAAATAGTGCTAGCTCCAGTGATCCTCCTCGCAGCCTTGACCACTCTGTGGAGGGCCTCCTTCTCTGCCCTGGTGCAGCTGGAGAACCACACCAGTAGTCTGTACGTGAGCACACTCTCTACTGCGCAGTGGTAGAAGTTGGCCATCAGTCCCTGTGGGAGTTTAGCCCATTTAAGTTTCTGCAGATAGAAGAGGCGCTGCTGTGCTTTCCCCACAGCAGAGGCAATGCTGACCCCCCAGGACAGGTCATCAGACATTGTCACGCCCAAAAACTTAAATTTTGAAACCCTCTCCACCTCCTCATTCCCAATAAGGAGTGGAGAGTGGCTGAGGTCACCAGTCCTGCGGAAATCGATGATCATCTCCTCGGTCTTCGTGGGGTTGAGAGCAAGGTTATGACCATCGCACCACTCCACTAGTCGCTCAACCTCCCTCCTGTATGAGGTCTCATCATTCCCTCTAAAAGGTTCCTACCTATGTATTATGACCTAATACTACAGCACACACACACATATTCCCCAAGGGGATTGGGGATTAACACTTGACACACACCCAACCCCCCCCCCCCCCAACACACACACACACACACACACACACACACACACACACATATCACACAGAAGTCAATGGCGCTAGTTATCAAGCCGCTGTAATCACAGCATTGATCAGTGTTTCAGATCAAAGTGAGGGGCAGGGGCAGGGCAACAGATATGTGCTGGTTAATTATCAGCCCTGTAAAGGATTTCAGTCGTTAGCCGCGCCCTCTGGGCCTCAGACCCGGTAAGCATGCTGCCCGTAATCAGGTCCAGGGAAGACCCGAGGAGCGTGAAGATAAGGCCTGTGATCAGTGAGAAATCAGTATGATTCAACAAGGAGCCGCTCCTTTCATCATACAAAAGGCTGCGTGGTCCGACCGGTCCGCGGTTAACACTGTTAGTGCCGGACAGTCTCAATCACAGGGAGTGATCTGCCGGTGATGCCATGGGCAGTTTTCTTGAATCTGTTTGTTAACCTCTTAAGCCTGAGTGGTCCAGTATGAGATTGATATCACGCCATAGATCCATCAATACAGAACGTGTTAATTATTGTTGCGTTTCTTTTTTCAAATGTAGCCGAGAGTAAAATACCCTAACCCTGTCAAAACAGCAGTCAACGTGTATATTTTCAGCACTACGTTTGTTTACCAATGATTTTAAGTGTTATTAGTGAAATATGAGTTAATAGAAATCTCAGCACATCGAGTCGGAAAAAACGAGTCGGAAAAACGTATTGACACGAGGACTTGGTGGCAACCTAATAACTACACTTCCCAGCTCACGCCAGCCCCTGTCAATCATCTGACTTCTAGCCTGAAGCTTATTTTTTTTATCTTTATTTTCAGAATCATATCTCACGGGTGGAACAAACCTGCACATTATTGCCATAAAATAGAACACGGTTAGTTTCTCTACCTTTCTCTGAACGTCTAGCAAAAAACGGCGTTGCAATCTGATGAAAAATGGCGGAGCAATTTACCATATAAAAAAGTAACTGTACTTACAGTAGATTTCATTCACAGTTTTTATGTCCTGTCAGGGGCGCCTGGTAATGGTATAATAAATCCAAATTGAACTCTGCTATTGGAAAGAGTAGATTTGGCCTGATCCATATATGTGCAAGTTGGCTATAATAAGGTAATTTATAGACCTGATATTCTATATTCTATAATAATATTTCAAATTGCATGTGTCCGGATGGCATAATTCAGTACTGTATCTTCAAAACCTTCTGTATCTTCCCTTTATTCATTTGCTTAGATTTTTTGTACACGTCATTTCAAGAAGGTGCTGAAGGAGCTCAGTGGCAGTTTTTCATTTCTGGTAATTTTTAGCACGGTGTTATTCATCGTCAAAGATGCAAAGACAAATCATAATTTAAATTCTCCTTTGTTTCATCAAAATGTACTCAAGCCTTAGTAACAGACACAATAGTTCTGACTCTGGGAATACATTCCCTGACATCCATAGATGCCCCTAGATACCAAGAACATGCAAATGGGCCTTGTAGAAGGGGAGCAATCTTCCATTTACTTAGGTATGAATTTTTAGGTGGATTTTCAGAAAATAGGGCTAGGTTAATGCCGGTACACACGTTACAAAAACCTTTGTAAAACACAATTTTCCATTAGATTGTTATAAACTTTGGACCTGTACTAGATAAGACTGCAGGCTATGGCACCCTGATGCTGTATGGAACTCCTACCTCTCAGCTGGAACCTAAAAACAGGCGACTGCTGCCAGACATTGACCTAGGACTAATAGGAACCCAAGGAGGACAATAACACTACCGTAGGCATACTGCACCTTATGTGGATACTGTGAATAATGTATATTTCAGTTAGTTAGATAGTAAATTATAACACTACCTGATGCATACTGCACCTTATGTGACACTGTGAATACTGTGAATATATATTTCAGTTAGTTGGATAGTAAATTATATTGACCTATTTGTTTACACTGTTTGTTTTGTTTTTACTACCTGTACCCCCCCCCCCCTCCTTCCCCCATGCTGCTATGATGCCTGAAATTCCCCAAGGGGATCAATAAAGGAATATCTTATCTTATCTTATCTTATCTGGCGACAAGTAAACAGAAATGTAAGTACACACCACTTTTACTTCAGTGTGTTCAAACCACTTTAACTCTATTTAATTAGCACTCTGAGTGATTCTTCTTTGTTGTGGAAGAAAGATCAGAATATTTCCTTTCAAAAGAGACCAGAATAATGCATGTGCTCTAAGTATAAACAAAGACTAGACAAAACTAATTTCCCATCAAATTCCCATTTGACCTTGTAAACCTTATTTTTCTTCTATCCAATGAAAATGACTATCACACGTTCCTTACAGCACTGAGTAGTGTTTGAGCTCAGAGAGTCAAACATGTCAACACTCAACAAGAGAGTGCTCGGCTTAACAATGGGTTTTTCATGAGTCGCATAGCAACAGGTACATGTCGAGCACTCAAGTGTGCTTCCACTTAGCTCCTGGTCCAGTGCCAGTTTGTCCGACTGAAGTTGTATTTTCCCTTTTGTCAACGTCCCTTAGCATCCAGAAGTCAGTTGCAGTGCTGTGCCGTCACACGAGGAATCTGTCCCTGCATGTTTCATGCTTTGTAGTGTTCTTTACAACTTCATTGTTACTTCATCATTACACTTAGTGGTTGGCCTCCTTAGTGCTGAGTAAAGCTGGATTAGCCTACTTACTCCTGGAAGCATTCCATTAGTATACAATGTCTTGTCTCAAAAAGATAAAAAGACCTCTACACTCTATATTCTCTGCACTTTCACTTTCATTTTGGGACTAGCTACCGCCTGTGGCACAGAAGGATCTCATATTTTCTTCTGAAAAAGGAATCGATATACATTTTAAAAGTGAGGGCACACACTGGAGAAAGAGAGAGAGAGAGAGGAGAGAGCTCTGCTGCAGATCTGATCATATCTGGATGACAGCTAGAATGCAACCAAATCATCTTAGCTACACAAGTCCTATTATGACTAGTATCATATGTACATGTAAAATACATAAATGATACGTTTTAATTGAAATGACCGCCATTATTTTGGTCAATTAGGCATGGGTATACTGTACACTCTGTGCAGGTCCTGCTTGCAGTCACAGCTTTAAATCAGCTCGATCAATATATATTGAATACCTATTGGCTACCCAGTATTAAGTAAGCATTAGACTTTAACGATGAGGCTATGTCGTAACCAGTGTTGGGACTAACGCGTTACAAAGTAACACGTTACAGTAACGCTGTTACTTTTGGCGGTAACTAGTTACACTAACGCATTACTTTTGAAATTCAGTAACGCAGTTACCGTTACTGAATGGTTCGTTACTGCGTTATTTTTATGTAGATTGGTAGCGAGCGGGAGTGATCCAGCGCAGTCCTCCTCTCCTGTGTGTCACCTCACCTGTGGGGACACGCTGTGGGCTTGTTTTGTTTACTATAGTCCTGACTGTCATGGCGGCGCCCACGACTCACATTTTTACACATGGAGATTCTCACTATTTCTCTTTTGTCGAGCACAAAGAAAAGAACGTTTTAGTTAAATGTCATTTGTGTTTTGGCTCAAAGATCATATCTACTGCCCATGCTAGTAGCTGAGTCTAACGTTAACAGGACTCATCCGAAGCCACTCGCTTTCGGGGATCTAGTTAGCATCTAGTTAGCACACGGCAAATGGGACGGAACACCTTTTCCAACTACTTGGAGAGGGAATATACTAAATGGAAATGAGATAAAGAAAATGTTTGAGGGGCTGGACTAACGTTACATCTCGACCACCGCAGACTTTGGTGAGTTCAGTGATGTGAATGCAAAGTTGATCAACAGATTTTGACTGTAAGAATCTGCAAGGGAATCTCATCAATACTAATCAAACAATATAAATATAGTCCTTTCATGCACAATTGATATCCTAACTATTCTAACGTTGCAATGCACGATTGATATCTTAAACAACGTTGCAAGACGGTTATAATGAAACGCTCCGGCGACATCAAGGCTGTTCCTTCAACCTAAGCGTTTATACAATTAGGCACAGTGCATTTCTTATTACGTCGGAACTCGGGACAACATTTGTGTCAGATTTGTGTTTGTATCTCTAGACCACATTGCTTAGCACAGTTCAGTGATGTGAATGGAAACTGTCAAGTTGATCAACAGATTTTGAGTATCTGTAAGGGCATTAATGGGAGCAATCTTTTTTTTTTTTTAACTAAATAGTTACTTTTCACAGTAACGCATTACTTTTGGGTGTATGTAACTAGTAAAGTAACTGAGTTACTTTTGAAATGAAGTAACTAGTAAAGTAACTGAGTTACTATTTTTCAGTAACTAGCACAACACTGGTCGTAACCCTCCTATAGCCCAGGTTGGGTAGGAGGGGTGGGTGGGGGACACTGTACAACTATACAAACAAAACTGTACATTGGAATATTGACAAGACCATACTTGGTAATTTACTGTACATTGGAGGGGGTTGGGTTAGGACATTTACAGGGGCCAGTTTCGAATTGCAGTCTCCCGTGGGTGTTTTTTTGAGTGTGTTTTTGAAAGTGGGTAGTGAATCACATTCCTTTACAGCTGTGGGTAGGGCGTTCCACATTGATGTGGCATAATTGCTAAACGTGTTTAGTCCCTTGTTTGAGCCGAATCTGGGTTTAACATGATTTGTGGAGCTCCCTCTGGTGTTGTGATCGTGGTATTCACTGACCTTTGGGAAGTATTTTGACATGGACATGGGTACCTTGGTCGTGTAGTGTATCTTGTAGACCAGGCCCATTGCAAGTTGCTGTACTCTGTCGTCTACTCTAAGCCATCCTAGGTTGTCAAAGTGGGCAGGGGTGAGGTGGGTTCTGGGGGTAAGGTCAAGCAGTAGTCTGACCAGTTTGTTTTGAGATGTTTGTAATTTTGTTTTTAGCGCCTTTGAGGTGCTTTGGTACCATGAGGTGCAAGCATAGTCGTAGTACCCTTGAATTAGTGCTCCTGCCAGAGTCTTCAGGGTATTCTTGTTTACCAGTGAGGAGATCCGGTACAAGAATCGAGTTCGTTGGTTGACTTTTTTTATTACATTGGATGCCATTTTGTCACAGGAAAGATTTGCCTCTAGGATGGAACCCAGGTAGGTAATATCTTCTTTCCTTGTGACAATATTGTCACCCACTGTGACTGAGAAGCCGTCGGTCTTGCTGAGTTTGTTATTTGAACCGAAGAGAATGGACTCTGTTTTGCCCATGTGTAATGATAGTTTGTTATCAGCGAGCCTGTAACAGTCTAACATATGCAGCACATACGTTGTGTTATGGTTTGTAAACAACCCCAACAGCACGACACAGACAGGTAGTTCAGAGTTAGCCAAAAACAATGGCCGTATTTATTTCACAAACAGAAATGAGCAAAAATAACATAAATGCATTCGGGGGGAATGTCCTTTAGCAGAGCAGGGCTCTGTGGCTCTGCGTCTCTGCAGCTTATTGATAATCCACTCGTGGAGAAAAAGAAAACGGAGAATGTCATTAATAGAAACGTAGGGATTACGAGGCAGTCCAGTAACAAGGCAGAGTCCAGTACCCAAAACAAAGCGACAATTCTTCAGTGTTAAGGAACACACAAAAAACAGATGAAGGTATTGAGTCCAGGAATAAAAATGAGGATATCAGAGCATCAAAAAATAGACTTCCAAAAACTCACCAAGGGCAAAGTGTAAATATGAGGCACGGGTCCACGGAGGCAGAGAGAGGTAACAGCAGCGATGTCCAAGGGCGTACTGGAGAAACACACAAGAGGAACAAGCAGCAGCTGGTGGTGACCAAAACGACCCGACACTGAACGTTCAGCAAACCGTGTATAAGAGGGCTCCCGTCGAGCTGATTGGAAACTCCTCTCAGGTGCGTGATGGTAATTGGCACCTGGAAGCGCGCAGTACTGGGCCAGCCCTCACATGTTGTATACAGTGATTTAAATATGAATTGTTAATAGAAGTTTGATGATGCAAATTGCACATTTTTGAAATTCAAAACACAACACAGTCACACAAACACACACACACACACACACGCACGCACACACACACACACACACACACACACACATACACACACACCATGGAAAATCAAAAGCCAATGCAATGAGATCAGCGTCAACAAGCCCAGCACTTCGCTCCATCTGTTCCTGCTATCACCATATGGAATCAATCATTTGCGGTACATATAGATGGTTTTCATTAATGGTTAGTCAAATGTCTTTGGCGTTTTGAGGAAGTCGGAGGAAGCCAGCTTGCTAGCTGGATTTAAATACCTTGGATTTGTGTAAGTTAGAGGTTGAAAGAACTTTTACATTCAAAATAACTTTTGTGTAATTAATTGAACGGTTTTGTGGATTACTGTAATATTTGGAGATAATCGATGGCTTCCCAACCTGCATGGTGGACACGCCAGTTGCTTTGTTGTTGTGTGTGCGTCTTACTGCCACAGAGGTCATTAAAGAAGTTCAACTTGACAACGTAAACATTCTAAAAAGACCCACGTTTAGTTCCTGTTGAAGTGTTTGCCAATGCAACCGATATACACTCGGGTCCCAACTGTTCCCTAGCAACCGAATTCCAATGAAACCATCTATAAATACTAACGTTACTGCATAAGATTCTAGCCAGTGGTATGTACTGTACACTACAACATCACCACTGACCCTATATATTCAAGTCCATCTATTACTGTACAGTACAGAAGCTGTGATGACTCTATATACAGTATACAGTACAGAAGCTACTGAGGACAGCAATGCAGAACACTTTGAAAAGACCCCAGGTGACTAAAAGCAGAGAAACCCATGACCTAAAGGCCTGGGACCTGTATGTTGAAGAGCCTGGGCACTATATAGTGTGCCAGGAATAATCAACACACCTGTGTAGTTATTGACACGGTCACTGTCACACGGTACATCTTTACATCCAATCTCTTCTCAGATGGTGGTCCCTGGGAAAGAATCCTATGGCCTATGATCAGGTATTAATGTGGGGGTTCATGGCCTATAATCACATATCAATATGGGGGTTCATGGCCTATAATCAGGTATCAATATGGGGGTCCTTGGTCTATAATCAGGTATCAATGTGGGGGTCCTTGGACTATAATCAGGTATCAATGTGGGGGTCCTTGACTTGAACACGTTTGAGAACCACTGCTCAACGACTCTGATTGGCACACGTTCATATTGTCTGCCAGGATAGACACCCTTTTATAATATAGTCCAAATCAATAGGCTAATTAATACCCAAACAAAAAGGCTTAGTTCCCCCTGATCCATCCGCTAGTCCCTGGGCCTTCGCCCCACTGGGCTTCCAGTCTCTCTCAGTCACTCTCCACGGTGCTGAATCCTAGGACGCTGACTCACCATTACCATACAGCTGCTGACAAATTAGTTTCCGCTGGAATGACTCGTCTCCCTGATGCTCGGGTGATTTGAAGCTGGGCTGTTGTGTGGATGTGGCTCAGCGCTGAGTCCATCAAAGTAAATCAGTTCAACATCAGTACATGTGTTGATGCCGACTCTATGCGTCCCGTACATTAATCAAGCAATCAAGCATTATTATTCTCAGGCAATATTTGTAGATGCAAATAAGAAAGAACACGGCAGCACACTCAGCGTAGCTCCGTGTGGGTTCTGTAATCACCGACGTTTCCACAGTGAACTGTCTTCGTCAGGGTATCTCAATGAGGAACTGATTTCACATAATTGTAGAAAAGTGATGAGTGGATATAAAGATCTTGTTGACGAAAAACCGTGTTATTTAATCATGGCTGCTTGTCAAACTAGCTTCAGCCTGCAACTTTGTCATCTCAAGAGACCCGTGGTATGTGACTTGTACAATTGATAGAATAATATTGCACTGTTATGCAGGGCTTTAGTACCTATTGTGGAACATAGCTAAGCATGTTGTGGTATGCTATTGTAATGGAGTGGATTTGAACCTGGGACCATAAGAGCCAGAGGCTGCCTCACTAACCATCTGAGCAAAATGGTCCTAAGAGGCCAAGTCATACGGATCGGGCCAAATCTCCGGTTTCCAATGGCAGAGTTCAATTTGTTTTAGTACCACCAGGCGGCGTCCTGTTACAGGGCAGCAAATACCGTGAATGAAAGTACAGTTACTTTTGTATAATTAGTCCATTAGTTCTGCCATTTTCCACCAGTCTCGAGTTGCAAGACGAAACATCCGACGAGCGCCATTGGGACAAGTGACCATGTCCGGTTTGGCCGGGTCCTGAGTGGACCGGTCACCTCTGATGGTGAAACTAATTGACCACCTTTGTAGCCAATGGCGGTCTGGAGCCAGCGGTGTCCCACGAGAGGGCTGATCGCAACGAGAAAAAAGAAGAAGAAGCCGGGGGAAGTTCTTTGTTTTGACTAGCGCCTCGGAATCAATGGAGGTGGACGGCCATTTTGGATAATAATGCCGAATTAACGCCGGTACACGCGTTAGAAAAACCTTTGTAAAACACCAATTTTCCATGGGATTGTTATCAACTTTGGACCTGTACTAGATAAGACTTCAGGCTATGGAACCGTTATGTTTTCCAGCTCCTACCTCCCAGCTCAAAAAAAGGCATCTGGCAACAGGTAAACAGAAATGTGAGTAAACAAAACGTTTACCCCTGTAACTCTATTTCATTAGCACTCACAGTGATTATTCCTGTTATATGAAGAAAGTTCAGAATGTTTCCAAAAAGAGACCAGACTCGTGCATTATGTGCTATAAGTATAACGTATAATACATCGCACATTACTTTGGGTATGCAATCAGACGTGTTATGCAAAACGAGCCCCATTTTTGCCCGATGCATAAGACCGGTCACTAGAGCAGGTTCCATAGGTGCCAACATTCCATTCCATGCCCTCATGTTGTGTTAGGAAGTGGCACCACTGACCGTTGTTAGCGGGTCGATGTTGACCCGGGGTCCAACTCAGTCCTGCCCACTAAAAAGAAAGGAGTATCACTCAATATAGTTAATACTACATCCTAACTAACATTATATGCATTCATAACCATATAGTCCCATTGTAATTAGATTGTATGGCCCCCGAGACACATCATGTCCCTTATTTTTAAGATGAAAATGAAGTTGTTCAATCATAATATACTAAATGTGAAACCCATAGATAATAATGTTTTCTGACTATAATAGAACAATATTAGAATATAACTTCTGAGAATTATTATTTTATTTATTTATATTTAGTATTTTTATAGTATAGTTGTACCTTGCCGGGTCAAGAATGACCCTAACACCACAGTCGTACCTTTTCTTCTGCAGATACCTTCAGAATTCTCTAAATGGTGAAACTTAGTTTTGCTGTGCTTATATATGTGTTGTGGATGATATCATAAAGCCTTGTTCTAATAAAACAACTACATGGTGGTTATTACATATTAGAACCTTGAAACGGGTCGCTGGAGACCCTAACACCACATAAGGGTTAATGATAGTTGAATGTAGTATAAGGAGGTAGCTTACCAATAAGGGCCTTAAGAATAAACAAATACCAGCGACTGTTGTGCCTCTCCATCAGCGAGGACCAACCAACCTTCTCATAAAGAACACAAAAAGAGTGTCGTATCTATCATTAGTGATGAATCTGAGGGCAGAGTGATATACAGAGTCCGAGGATTTAAAGGTTGAGGCCACAACTTGCCTATAAATTACATCACCATAGTCCAGGACTGATAAGAAAACTGCTTTGACAACTCTCTTCCTACTAATCAAAGGAAAGCTGGTTCTGTTTTCTGTTGCAACTTGGTCTTGGAGGCAAGGTTGTCCACGGGGAATTTAAATATAAATTGAAAAGTTAAAGGGGGCAGTGGTTGGGTTTCAACTTCAGACATAAGTTTATAAAACTTAAAAAGTTTAGTTAAAAATATAAATGTTAAAGAGAGAGAAACAGATGAAAAGTACAGTATGAGGAGGTGGAAATAAAATGACATGTCATAATTAATTATATGCCAATATAAAATAAAATAAAATAATTTTATCCACTTTTTCTCCTTTTCCTTTTCTGTTTTTCTCCCATCCCAATTTAGTCGTGCCAATTCCCCCCTCCCCTGTCTTGATCGTTGCTCGCATGTGCCCCCTCCACTGGTCGGTCATAGGGAGGGTTGAAGAATCTATCGCATGTCCCCTCCGATACATGCAGAGTCAGCCAGCCACATCTTTTCACCTGCCAGCGTGGACTCTCATTGGCGAGGTGTAACGTGTGGGAGGCTCACACTACCCTCGCTACTTCCTGTCCTTGCTGTGCAGGCGTCCCCCAACCGACCTGTAGGAGTCGCTGTTTACAACGACCAGATTACCACCCACCGACTCCCCTCCCGCTGACTCTGCCAATTGAGTCAATGTCAGACCTTGCAATCAAAAGTTAGGGGGCACACTGAAATTATGGCAAGGGTTAATAGCCCCCTAACTTTTAATTGCAAAGTCTGACATTGACCCCCTTTTCAGGAGTTGACCTAGAGCCCACCAAGGTCATGCATATCAAGTTTGGTCAATGTCAGACCTTGCAATACACTGTAAGGCACTGTAAGGCTCCGGGCCCTACTCACTTCCAGTGATGAAGCTAAGCTATGCTAACGGAGCGTCTATTCCCAAAGCTAAAATGCACGCACAGAGACAAAAAAGGTATGTATCTTCTTGTCTAACTCCAGGGAAGATGTTAAATAAGCTAATTCCCCAAAATGTTGGAGTTTTCCTTTAACGTTATTGGCATATATTGAAGCACAGTTAGTTTCTCTTCCCTATGTTTAGCATGTAGCAACAATCATATTTGAAATTTGTTTAGAAATGGCGGCACTCTGGCCAGAATAATAAACCTACTGTACATACAGTAGATTTCATTATATGTTCTTATGCACGCCTGGTGATACCAAATCCAAATTGAACTCGGGCATTTGAAAGATAAGATTTGGCGCAATCCATAAATGTGTGAATTGGCTATAATAAGGTAATTTATAAGCCTGCTATTCTCTATTCTATAATAATATTTGTGCATTGGTCAGGATGGGAGAATTCAGTACTGTATCTACAAAACCTTCTGTTTAATCATCTTCCCTTTATTCATTTCCTTAGATGTTTTGTACACGTGATCTCAAGAAGGTACTGAACGAGATCAGTGACAGTTTTCATGTCATTTTTAGCATGGTGTTATTTATTCACTGTCTAAGATGCAAAGAAAAATCAATCATGTTTCATCAAAATTTAAGCAAGCCTAGTAATAGACACAATATTTCTGACACTGGGAATACATTCACTGAGGTCCATAGATGTCCCTAAATACCAAGCATATGCAAATGGACCTTGTAGAAGTGGAGCAATATTCCATTTACTTAGGTATATATTTTAGGCAGATTTTCAGAAAATAGGGCTCCGGGCTTAAGAGGTTAAGGTTGGAATGTACATATGCCAGAGTTAACGTGACTTCATTTTATCGAATGTCCATTTGCTAATTTGATTAATCTGTTCTTGCACAATTAATCTGTTCTTGATTCAATCTTCTATTGCACAATAATTGTTACATAAAAAGAAACACACTTCCAGTATACCGAATACAGATGCAGATAATGATGGATCTGCACACCCTGACAACCACTCAGAGTTAAATGGTGAGTTTCAAAGCACCCAGAAGTAATTTTCTACTTTCTATTTTCTATATTTCAGAATATCCGCCTAATCTTTTTGACAGCTATAAATGGCAATTTCACTTCCCCATCTGAAGAGATCAGATCCCTGTACAGCACCTGTGACGATGGGCTCAGTCTCTCGTTATCCAAGTCCTCCAGAACTGGCCCAGGTCCTCTTCTATTAGTTTCTGTATTTTAATGTATAACTTTAAATGAACCCTTTCACTACCACACTACAGTGAAAGGGTTAACTGTCTATAGTGTGACAGTGAAAGGGTTAACCGTCTGTAGTGTGGTAGTGAAATGGTTAACCGTCTGTAGTGTGGTAGTGAAAGGGTAAACCGTCTATAGTGTGGCAGTGAAAGGGTTAACGTCTGTAGTGTGGTAGTGAAATGGTTAACCGGCTGTAGTGTGCTAGTGAAAGGTTAACCGTCTGTAGTGTGGTAGTGAAAGGGTTAACCGTCTGTAGTGTGATAGTGAAAGGGTTAACCGGCTGTAGTGTGGTAGTGAAAGGGTTAACCGGCTGAAGTGTGGTAGTGAAAGGTTAACCGTATGTAGTGTGGTAGTGAAAGGGTTAACCGTCTATAGTGTGGCAGTGAAAGGGTTAATCATCTGTAGTGTGGTAGTGAAAGGGTTAACCGTCTATAGTGTGGTAGTGAAAGGGTTAACCGACTGCAGTGTGGCAGTGAAAGGGTTAATCATCTGTAGTGTGGTAGTGAAAGGGTCAAGATGCTGGCCACTCTGTCGTATCCGCCAGCCTCATCACAGCACGTGAATCCAATGGACAAGACAACCTGTCAGTCTGTCACTCTGTTGAGTCCAGTCGTGTGTGTGTGTGTGTGTGTGTGTGTGTGTGTGTGTGTGTGTGTGTGTGTGTGTGTGTGTGTGTGTGTGTGTGTGTGTGTGTGTGTGTGTGTGTGTGTGTGTGTGTGTGTGTGTGTGTGTGTGTTTTGTGCAGAGCACCAAACACACCCCAACCTCTGCTGTCACTCCTGCTCCCACAGTGGAACAACCAGGGCACAGGTCTCTCTCTCTCCAGTCCACACGCACACGCGCACACACACACGCATGCACGCACACACACGTGCACGCACGCACGCACACGCACGCACGCGCGCACGCACGCACGCACGCACACACACACACACACACACACGCACGCACGCACGCACGCACGCACGCACGCACGCACGCACGCACGCACACACACACACACACACACACACACACACACACACACACACACACACACACACGTTGCCACACACAGAGCAGCAGGTAGTTGATGGACAGACTGGCTTGCTGCTATATGCTCCCCTGTTTCAATTACTCTCTCTCACTCTCTCTCTCTTTTTCTCTCACTCTCTCTCTCTCTCTCTCTCTCTCTCTCTCTCTCTCTCTCTCTCTCTCTCTCTCTCTCTCTCTCTCTCTCTCTCTCTCTCTCTCTCTCTCTCTCTCTCTCTCTCTCTCTCTCTCTCTCTCTCTCTCTCTCCACTTGCTCCGAGCTGGGGTTTATTTTCGTGGGGGACGACAGTAGCTCAGGACGTAGTTCGGTCGTCTGGTAATCAGAAGGTTCCCGGTTGCGTCTATATTAATCCCAGCCGAAGAGTGCAAGATCGCTTCCGCATCCTTCGCCATACGCCAGTACGGTAATGCACATTTCCTTTTCCTTCGCCCAGCTGCTCGCCGCGCATGCACATGAGGTCGCCGCTTGGTTCGACGCAGTTCAGACCCCCATTAATCACAGATGCCAGAACGCGCCATATGCCATATTAAAGCCAAAGCCTTTGGTTCATATTAACGCTGGTCAATCACATATTAACACGCCAAAGCCTTTGGTTCATATTAACGCTGGTCAATCACATATTAACACGCCAAAGCCTTTGGTTCATATTAACGCTGGTCAATCACATATTAACACGCCAAAGCCTTTGGTTCATATTAACGCTGGTCAATCACATATTAACACGCCAAAGCCTTTGGTTCATATTAACGCTGGTCAATCACATATTAACACGCCAAAGCCTTTGGTTCATATTAACGCTGGTCAATCACATATTAACACGCCAAAGCCTTTGGTTCATATTAACGCTGGTCAATCACATATTAACACGCCAAAGCCTTTGGTTCATATTAACGCTGGTCAATCACATATTAACACGCCAAAGCCTTTGGTTCATATTAACGCTGGTCAATCACATATTAACACGCCAAAGCCTTTGGTTCATATTAACGCTGGTCAATCACATATTAACACGCCAAAGCCTTTGGTTCATATTAACGCTGGTCAATCACATATTAACACGCCAAAGCCTTTGGTTCATATTAACGCTGGTCAATCACATATTAACACGCCAAAGCCTTCATATTAACGCTGGTCAATCACATATTAACACGCCAAAGCCTTTGGTTCATATTAACGCTGGTCAATCACATATTAACACGCCAAAGCCTTTGGTTCATATTAACGCTGGTCAATCACATATTAACACGCCATATTAGCACACATTACAAGACGAAAGTCTTTCTCTGGTCTGCATCCCCTTAACAATCGTGTGTATTGAGCCGTACTGTATTGTACCCATTCTGCAATCTGTTAATAACATTTTCATTCAATCAATTTCATTCAATCAATTTTATGAATGCCCGAATAACGTTATGGCGTTGCGAGTGAATCGCGTCTATCGATCTAGCGATAATATACATGTATTCCATAATATGTAAAGTACAGTTGACAGCTGCGTTGTGTTAACGTTGCAATGTACAGGGAAATAACATTATCGCGTCGCGATAATATACATGTATTCCATTTGGGCGTCTGAGCGGGGGGAAAGAAAATGGGCATTTGGAGGGCGTTACCGGGGCCAATCAGGGCAAAATGCGGAAGCGCTCTTGCACTCTTCGGCTGTGATAAATATAGACGCTTTCCGGTTTGATCCCGGCTCCTCTCTGCAGCGTGTCGAAGAGTCCTTGAGCACGACACTTAACCCCTCACTGCTCCCAATGAGCAGGTCGGCACCTCGCACGTCGCCTCTGTCGCCGGTGGGCATGAATGAAGGGGTGAATGTGAGGCAGGAGTTGTTTACAGACTTTACAGAACCCACCCACCCCCCCCCCCCCCCCCCACACACACACACACACGCCCCCACCACACGCATTCATGGTGGGACGAGTGACACGTAGCCTCTGATAGTCACTCACCCGTACAATCGCGTCTCCGCCATTAGAACGCCAGCCGCTCTCTGATGCCATTTGGTTGCATCAGTGGCTGAGCATTAGCTCTCATTAGTCACATGCCCCGCCTCCACGCGCTGACTGACACCGCAGGCCCACACGCCCCGCCTCCACGCGCTGACTGACACCGCAGGCCCACATGCCCCGCCTCCACACGCTGACTGACACCGCAGGCCCACATGCCCCGCCTCCACATGCTGACTGACACCGCAGGCCCACATGCCCCGCCTCCACGCGCTGACTGACACCGCAGGCCACATGCCCCGCCTCCACACGCTGACTGACACCGCGGGCCCACATGCCCCGCCTCCACACGCTGACTGACACCGCAGGCCCACATGCCCCGCCTCCACACGCTGACTGACACCGCGGGCCCACATGCCCCGCCTCCACACGCTGACTGACACCGCAGGCCCACATGCCCCGCCTCCACACGCTGACTGACACCGCAGGCCCACATGCCCCGCCTCCACACGCTGACTGACACCGCGGGCCCACATGCCCCGCCTCCACACGCTGACTGACACCGCAGGCCCACATGCCCCGCCTCCACACGCTGACTGACACCGCAGGCCCACATGCCCCGCCTCCACACGCTGACTGACACCGCAGGCCCACATGCCCCGCCTCCACGCGCTGACTGACACCGCGGGCCCACATGCCCCGCCTCCACACGCTGACTGACACCGCAGGCCCACATGCCCCGCCTCCACACGCTGACTGACACCGCGGGCCCACATGCCCCGCCTCCACGCGCTGACTGACACCGCAGGCCCACATGCCCCGCCTCCACGCGCTGACTGACACCGCAGGCCCACATGCCCCGCCTCCACGCGCTGACTGACACCGCAGGCCCACATGCCCCGCCTCCACGCGCTGACTGACACCGCAGGCCCACATGCCCCGCCTCCACACGCTGACTGACACCGCGGGCCCACATGCCCCGCCTCCA
>NW_028172184.1:382269-394769 GCF_963971535.1 Notolepis coatsorum
ACTAGGGGCTGTCAAAAATGTGCCTAATAAAATTACATTTGACTATTTCTTTAAGAAAAAAACACATCATTCGAATATCTATCTATATCTATTGCGCATTATGTAAACAAAATATATGACCTTTAAGATCAATGCCCCCCCCCCCCCCCCCAGCCCATCTCTCTCTCTCCCTCTCTCTCTCTCTCTCCCTCTCTCTCTCTCTCTCCTCTCTCTCTCTCTCTCTCTCTCTCTCTCTCCTCTCTCTCTCTCTCCTCTCTCTCTCTCTCTCTCTCTCTCTCTCTCTCTCTCCTCTCTCTCTCTCTCTCTCTCTCCTCTCTCTCTCTCTCTCTCTCTCTCTCTCTCTCTCTCTCTCTCTCTCTCTCTCCTCTCTCTCTCCTCTCCTCTCTCTCTCTCTCTCTCTATCTCTCTCTCTCTCTCTCTCTCTGTGCATATCAAAAGGAACACAGTGTGTTGTAGCGTCTCAGTAATAAACATTATCATATAGAACACAGTGTTGTAGCGTCATCAGTAATAAAACATTATCATAAAGAACACAGTGTTGTAGCGTCACCAGTAATAAACATTATCATATAGAACACAGTGTTGTACATTTACATTTACATTTAGTCATTTAGCTGACGCTTTTATCCAAAGCGACTTACAAGTTCTGTACGACAAGCCATCAGGAAGGGCACAACTCTATCAGCTGAGCAACAATGTTAGCATCACCAGCAGGGACGTGCACAGGACTTTAGAGGGGCAGGTGCTCAAAGGCTGAAAATTGGGCCTGTGCTATTTTTGGGGGCCATATTTGGGCTGGGATGGGCCTTTTTATGCTTTTTGGGGGGTTTGGTGATCAAATATTGAATATTGAACTATAATAATCAGTGCAGGAGCTCACTTATGCTTGAAAGACACTTTTCACTGACTTAAAAGGCCCATACATCTCCATAAATGTTCAGGGCGGAGGGAATAAGTGCTTACCCTACAGACCCCCAAGTCTGTTAGGACAGCAGACTCGGTTGGCACTGCTCAAAACGTACCTTTTTAAAATAGCTTTTTAAATGAATTATTATCTTTATTTCATTGTCTTATTTTTCTTTATTTCTATACATTTTACTTAAATATTTTATTATATTTTGTATCAATTGTTTTATGTAGTTTTTTTTATCATTTTATTTGTTATTTTTTAATGTCAACATATTATTTAAATTATTCAAATGCAACTCAAACATGTTCCGTTGTGATTTCACCAGTGTTGGGCAAGTTACTTTTAAAACGTAACTAGTTACAGTTACTAGTTACTTCTTCCAAAAAGTAACTAAATTACTTACTCAGTTAAAAATTATAAAAGTAACTAGTTACTTCAGAAAGTAACTATTGCGTTACTTTCAAGTAAATGTTTTACATAAACAACATACACAAATCTAAACTATTTTAATGTTGCTGTGGGACAAAGTGAGACTAGCCTCCAATCAAATGCCATGTATGTAGATATTATAATTACTATGTTTATATAGTGGATCATACAAATACAAACACAATAGATGTTTTGGAACTTTTGATATGTATATTGCCCCTCAACAGGCCACAACTGTTATTAATTAAATACGAGATTACTCGTTACTGAAAAAACGAACGCTGTTAGTAACGCCGTTAATAATAACTGGATGTCACAGTATGATGTCATAATCAATCATTCTAAAACATTTGTGATGTCACAGTATGATGTCATAATCAAACATTCTAGAACATTTGTGATGTCGCAGTATGATGTCATAATAGAACATTCTAGAACATTTGTGATGTCACAGTATGATGTCATAATAGCACATTCTAGAACATTTGTGATGTCACAGTAGATGTCATAATCAAACATTCTAGAACATTTGGTACAGTATATATTCAACAATTCTCTCAGAAGATATCACATCTCAGAAGACAAGTGAAGAACTTGTTGTTTCCGGCTAGTTGTCTGTAAGCTTGAATATATTTTGTAAATACAATTTAAAATCCCCACATGGTAAAGGAAACAATGTCCTGTACAATCATTAATGAGCTGCGTCTGGAGGGAAGGTTCTGTGATGTGGTTATTAAAGTCAACAGCACTGAGTTGAATGCCCACAAGGCCCTCCTGTGTGACAGCAGTGACTATTTCAGGTAAGTTTAGCTTGGTTCAGGTTAGCTTGGTTCAGGTTAGCTTGGTTAGTAAACAGATACCATACTGTACTTTTACTGTAAACAGATACTATACTTCTACAGTAAACAGAAACTATACTGTAGGTCTACTGTAAAAATATACTATACTGTACGTCTACTGTAAAAAGATACTATACTGTACTTCTACTGTAAACAGATAATATACAGTAATTCTACTGTAAACATATATTATACTGTACTTCTACTGTAAACAGATACTAGACTGTATGTCTACTGTAAAAATATAATATACTGTACTACTGTACACAGATACTATACTGTGCATCTACTGTAAACAGATATTATACTGTACTTCTACTGTAAACATATAATATACTGTACTTCGAATGTACAAATATACTATACTGTACTTCTACTGTACACATATACTGTACTTCTACTGTAAACCGATACTATACTGTACTTCTACTGTAAACAGATACTATACAGTTGGCCTCTGGTATGCGTGCCATTAGCGTTAGCCACGCTTCTAAGAAGTTGGCAGTCGACTACGGCTCCTTTCGTCCGATTAGTCGACTATTTGACTAATAGGGGTCAGCCTTAATTACAACACAGGACAGAATGTTGCTTACTGTTTACTCATCAGATATCTCTATACTCTGAGTCCCACAGAGCCCTCTTCACTCGCTGGAGCGACTCAGAGAAAGCAGTCTACACTATCCCTGGGGTGTCCCCGGGTATGATGCAGCTCATCATAGAGTACTCCTACACACACGCTGTGCTGGTGACAGCAGAGAACGTGGAAGAGCTTCTGGTGGCTGCAGACCAGCTTCGCGTCACTGGCATAGTACGAGCGTGCTCTGACTTCCTAGAGGGCCAGCTGTCTCTGGAAAACTGTGTTGGCATCTGGAGGTTTACGGACATCTACTGCTGCCCTGACCTGAGGCGCAAGGCCCATCTCTGCATCGTGTGCCACTTTGATGAGATGTTGCACGTCTCACAGGAGTTTGTGGAGCTGTCCCCGCAGCAACTGGTGGACATCATCGAGAGGGATGACCTGAACGTGAAGAGTGAGGAGACGGTGTTTGAGGCCGTCCTCCGTTGGATCGACCACTCCCGTGAGGAGCGTAAAACACACATCCCTTTGCTGCTGCCCAAGGTAACTAATTGTATTACGGATAAACAAACATGGTTGCTAGTGCCTGAGCCACATTTATTTTTTATTTTATTTTTATTATTTAACTTTTTCTTGTTTGTCTGTCTCTTGTCAAGGTCATTATGATTCATGTTACTGTTATTATTGTTGTCATCCCTGTTGTCATTATTATTATTATTATTATTATTATTATTATTATTATTATTATTATTATTATTATTATTATTATTATTATTATTATTATTATTATTATTATTATTGTACTGTTATGTTCAGTTTTATGTATGAAAAGAAAAGAAAACATTTATAAAAAATTTAAAAAACTAATTGTATTACTGTGCATTACATTAAAACAACACTAGGTTCCCTAGTATAGTGGTTGTCAAACATTTGGGTCCAAACTGTTCCCTAGCAACAGAAACCATCTACAACCGATGTCTAAGTTGTACCCGCTGTCTGCTTGTCTCTTCCCAGGTTCGCATGGGCTTGATGAGGCCTGACTACTTCAGGAACAACGTCCAGAACAACCCTGTGGTGAGGGACAGCCACGACTGCAGGGCCATCATCCTCAGCGTCCTGAACCCCCCTGGCTCCGACAGGCTCCCAAACCCCCTGACTTGCCCACGCCGGCCCCAGGAGGTCCTATTGGCCATCGGAAGCTCCTGGAGTGGCGGCGTCTCGACCAATGTCATGGAGGCTTACGATATCCGAGCCGGTGGATGGATGGACGTGAGCGCTGTGGCGGAGAGTGCTCGGGACTTCCACCCCGGCACCGCTTATCTCCACGGTCTGGTCTACTGCGTTGGCGGCTGGGACGGCTGGGAGCCTCTCAGCAGTGTGCGCAGGTTCAACCCCGTCACTCGCAGCTGGCTGCAGGCGGCTCCCATGCACTCACGCCGCAGTAGCCTCAGCGTGGTGGTGTTGGACGGCTGTATCTACGCCATGGGAGGGAAGGACGGACGCGTGGACCTGAACACCGCCGAACGCTACAAGCCTGAAACCAACCAGTGGACAGTGATCTCACCCATGCTGGAGCGCAGGCGGCGCGCCGGGGCAGCAGCCCTCCAGGGCAAGGTGGGTGGAACTGAGGGACACAGGGTGCTAGATGAACACAAGGAACGTTAGATCAGAAATCATAAATGTCTTTATTTATTTTTTTACGCAATTTTTTTTATCTCACCGAGTCCACATATTACTTTTACGCACAGTTATTGTTATGTTTGAAGGCTCACGGTGTTCCATTAAGGATACCAATTGAACACCACAGATACCACAAATTCTTCTATGAAAGAGAGACATCGATAGGTTTTGTTTCAGATTTTTATCATCAATTACTAACGTCCTCGTATGAAACCCTCCACCTAGACTCAGTCTGGAGGAGGGATATACCAGACCTGGAAAAAGATTTTGATTGGCAAGAAGCCAGGGCAAATGTTCGATTTACATCAAGGAACCCGGACCATCAACAAATCAATCTTAACTATATTCACAAGACTCCAAATGCTCCTTATGTACAAATGGGGACGAGGGGACATTTATGCACATGTACTGGGACTGCCCACCAGTTAAGATATTCTGGAAAGAAGTGACCCAGCAATTATCAAATCTCTTAACTCTGAATATACTTGTACACCCCTCTGTATTACTGCTGAATGATGTTTTTGAGTGTGCAGTACATCCACAGCTAAAGAGATTGGCTTTATCGGGTATCACAGTGGCTAAAAAGCTGATAGCATCACGATGGTTCCAACCGGAAAAAATGTGCCGGAAGGTCTGGATTCTTACATATCTCGATGTGATTTATCAAGAAATATCTACAGCAAGAATTTTGGGTCTCAATGAATCCAAAATGACAATGTGGTTAGAAGTGGTGGAGAGAATAAAAGATAGCATATAATGGTAGTGTCTGGTTAGGAGCGAGGGATAATGGATGGATTATCCAATGGGGGGTCCGGGAGGGGGGGGGTACGAGCTAGAGCATATGTGTGTAGGGTATTAGATAGCAGGTATTAGGGGTATATCCTGTATAAGACATTTGACTAAATGGTAATTTCATTGGATGTGCACTGTTAATAATGCTTGTATATCTTATCGTGTGTTGTCATGTTTGTTTATATGTTTGTTAAAAAAAATAATAGAAAAAAAAAATACAAAAAAAAATATCTTTATTTCTTTATATAAGTAAGCGTGCACATACAAAAGATGTGTCTGGGTCCTTTGGTGCATCAACATTAACAGACAATTAAAGTAGAATGAAATCAAATGGAATATATAAACTAAATTAGAATATTCTTTCTTATTACAGGTTTACATCTGTGGTGGAGTGTGTCTGTTCACAGCTGAGTGCTACAGCCCAGACACCGACCAGTGGACTCTGATTGCCCCCATGAGCAGCAGGCGTTATGGAGTGGGAGTCGCTGCGTACGGAGGACAAGTCTATGCGGTAGGTGCACATGGAGACAAATGCTTTATACTAGATATTTTTATAGATATGTATCATTTGACTTGCAATGCTGCTGTGATGCCCTCATTTCCCTAAATGGATTAATACAGTGTCTGCCTGCCTGAGCCACACACTAAAACATTCCTCTCATGTGTCCTGTCCTCAGGTGGGAGGGTGGGACCGTAGAGTCCTGCGTAGCGCGGAGGCCTACAGCCCCTTGACTGACTCCTGGAGCCCCCTGCCCGCCATGCTCACCCCCCGCAGAGACTTTGGCATCGCGGTGCTGGACGACCTGCTCTTTGTGGTCGGAGGCATGACTGACTTCAGCACCATCTCCAACGTGGAGCGCTATGACCAGAGCAGCGACAAGTGGACTGTAGCCGAGGACATGAAGATCCATCGCAGTGGCCTAAGCTGCTGCATAATGCATGGCCTGCCATTTTACATGAGCCAGTACGCTGCTCCCCGTGGAGGAGGAGGAGGAGCAGGAGGAGGAGGAGGAGGAAGAGCAGGAGGAGAAGGAGGAGGATTAGGAAGAGGTTTCCGGTTTTGATGTATCAGTGAGCAGACGTGCAAACGAGAGGCTCCGTCTAAAACTTCATTTAAACCTTTCAAATCGAACAAACCTAAACGTTTGTGACCACCTTGCATTTAAACACTATTTGTACAAAAGTGCTGTGGTACAATGAGCGATACAAAGCAGAAACAACCGACTACTTCAACTCGTGCAATGAGCACAGCTGCTAAGCTTGCAGAGGGCAACATTGATGATGCCGGGGAACTCCCAATCAATAAAAACGACCTGGAGGAACTACTCAGTAGACAACGTGATAGATTCAAATCCGACATAGCAAGCTTGATACAACAATCAACAAAAACTCTGAAAAAGTCAGTGGACTCACTGGGACAACAGATGTCAACGTTCAAAATCAGGCTCGACAACACCGACGTGCTGGTGGGAGACAACTTCGCAAAACTCACTGAGATGGAAACCACTGTTGAAGGGCTGCGGTCCACAACCGCGATGCTCCAGGACCGAGTGGATGATCTTGAGAACAGATCCAGGCGTTCCAATTTGAGAATCATCAACGTACCCGAAGGAAGCGAGAGGGGCAAAGACCCGGCGGTGTTTATATCCGAAATGCTGACGGCGTTGACTGGACCTGGCGTCTTCAGCAGTCCTCCGGAGATAGAACGGGCCCACCGTTCTATCGGACCAAGGTCGGGTGAGAGCCATGAGGGGAAACCCCGAGTTTTCATAGTTAAATTCCTCCGTTTCCAAGATAAAGAAAAAATGCTAAGATGGGCAAGGCAAAATAAACTGGAATACGGCGGCCACGAGTTAAGAATGTACCCGGATATCAGCGCCGTTCTGGCCAAAAAGAGAGCAGCGTTCAACGCCGTGAGGAGCTCCCTTTACCACAAGGGAATACAGTTCCGCCTGTTACACCCAGCTCGTCTTCAGGTCTCGTTCCAAAACGATACCCTCTACTTCGAGTCCCCAGAAAAGGCAAAAGACTTTTTCGACCAACACATCAGTGGTAACTAATGACTTTCCGACTTTATAAATTGATAGCCTAGTCTTAATTTCCCTTATTATTCTTTTTTTTTTGTGTACTTTTCTACCTTCACTATGCGCTGGTGACTGGGCCCTCCTACCTGAGCACTGCAGGAGGAGGGATCTCGCGTTTCAGCCAACTGAGGTGTGGGTGTGTGTGTGTGTGGGTGTGTGTGTGTGGGTGTGAGTGTGTGTACGCGCGCGCATACACCATGCGTGGACCCATGTGTGTGGATCTGTGTGTGGGTACCAATCTTTTGCATATAATACCCCCTTTTTTTTGTACTATTATTTATGTTTTCACTCCTATTTTATATTTTTTGTTAATGATATTATTATATATATATATATTTTCTTTTCCAATAGATTTTTTAATTGTATTATTATTTTTTATTATTATTATTATTATTATTAATTTTATTTTCTTTTATATATACATTTATTTGTATCTCTATTTTGTCTATCTGATATAGTCCAATAGGGCTATTCATTTGACTTTAGGAAATTGGGTGTTAGATCCTACAAGTTTGTTTGTGTTAGTTTTGTCTGTGTTAGTTTTGTCCTCTCTCCTCGCCTCCTTTCAACAAGATCCTATGCTACCTCATCACATACCCTGATATCTGAATATGGCTAATGCATCGAATAAGAGAGGAGCAAGTCTAAGATTTGTCTCTTGGAACGTCAAAGGCATCAATGGCCAAGTCAAGAGAGGCAGAATATTCTCCCACCTAAAACAACTTAAAACCGAAATAGCTTTCCTGCAAGAATCCCATCTGACCACAAAGGATCATCATAGGTTGAAAGCCTCTTGGGTTGGACAAACCTTCCATTCCAATTTCAGTAGTAAAGCAAGGGGTACAGCTATTTTAATACATAAAACAGTACAGTTCAGACCAACTAAGGTTACAGCAGACCGCCAGGGCAGGTTTATTATAGTTTCAGGATCCCTTAATAATGTCATGGTAGTGCTAGTTAATCAATATGCACCCAATTGGGATGACGCAGCATTCATGGGAAAAGTAATAGCATGTTTACCTGATTTGAACTCTCACCATTTGATTTTGGGGGGCGACCTCAACTGTGCAATAGACCCACGGCTAGACAAATCTAATCCAAAGAATGTCTCTCCCTCTAAAATGGCTAAATCAATTACATCATTTGTGACCCAAATAGGATGTGTGGACCCATGGCGTTTTTTTTAATCCGAGTAAAAAACACTTCTCTTTCTACTCTCAGGTCCATAAAACATTCTCTAGAATTGATTACTTCTATATTGATAAATATTTCATTCCGGCTGTCAATAATACAGAATACTCAACTATAGTGATATCGGATCACGCCCCATTACTACTTGACATCGCATTCTCACTCCTACAAAAATCACGCCCCCCTTGGAGGTTGGACTGCACATTGTTAAGTGATGATGGATTCTGCCAAACAATATCCAAGGTGATTGACGAATTCCTTATAACCAATAACCATGACAGCATATCCCCATCCCTACTCTGGGAGACCTTAAAGGCGGTAGTTAGAGGAGAGATTATATCCTACTCTGCAAGACAAAACAAACTGAGAAAACAAAAATAGGAACAGCTCATGGAAAGTATTGCATAACTAGACAGAAAATTATCAGTATCCCCAACCCCTGAATTAGACAAGGAAAGACAAAATCTCCAAATGGAATATAACTTACTTTCAACCCGTGAGACTGAAAAGCAACTTTTAAGATTACGTGGGTCTTTCTACGAACATGGGGAAAAGGCAGGACGCCTTTTGGCACACCAAATTAAGAGTAGATCGACATCCCAACAAATTGAACAAATAAGGACTCCCTCCGGAGAACTCACAGTCATCCCATCTCTTATTAATGAGACTTTTAAAACATTCTACTCCGAGCTTTATACCTCACAAACCCCTGCGGATGATACAGACATGACAAGGTTTCTTGACAACCTGGAATTCCCATCCATAACCCACACGCAAGCGAGCAAAATAGACCAACCTCTAGAACTTGGTCATATAGCAGACTCGATTGGACTGATACAAAGTGGCAAGGCCCCTGGCCCAGATGGCTATCCAATAGAGTTCTATAAAAAATTCATAGATAAATTAACCCCCTTCCTGTTAAAAATGTTCAATCACTCTCTGGACCAAGGGGCTCTGCCTCCAACTCTCACTGAGGCCTCAATAACCTTGCTATTAAAACCGGGTAAAGAACAATCTGACTGCAGCTCCTACCGCCCTATCTCGCTTTTAAATGCAGTCTATAAAATCCTAGCAAAAACACTAGCCATGCGGCTAGATTCGGTTATGCCAGGTATCATATCATTAGACCAAACAGGGTTTATGAAAAACCGCAACTCCTTCTCTAATATCCGGCGCCTTTTAAATATTCTTCATTCTCCTGCATCCGGTGAGACACCAGAGGTGGTGGTCTCCTTGGATGCGGAGAAAGCATTTGATAGGGTGGAGTGGGGGTATCTGCTAGAGGTCCTTAATAGGTTTCGTATGGGCCCCAAATTAATTTCTTGGATAACACTTTTATACTCAGCACCTAAAGCATCTGTGAGTACTAATGGGATGATATCCCAGTACTTCACTCTTGGTGTCCTCTGAGTCCTTTGCTATTTGCCGTAGCAATCGAACCTTTATCTATTGCGCTCAAATCCGCCAACTCCAATCAAGGAATCTTTAGATATGGTTTGGAACACATACTCTCCTTGTATGCAGACGACTTATTATTATTCATTTCTGATCCACTGTCTACCATCCCTCAGACTATCGGACTGCTGAATAGATTCGGAACCTTTTCAGGTTACAAACTTAACTTTTCAAAAAGTGAATGCTTCCCAGTGAATAATCTAGCCTTACAGATCCCTGAAAAGCCATTCCCCTTTAAGATATCTAAAGACAGTTTTAAGTATTTGGGAGTGAACATATGTCGTACATTTTCAGACCTTATCGAGAATAATTTCTCACCCCTAATAGCCAAGCTTAAATTAGACCTGGAGAGATGGAATAGCTTACATATAACTATTGCGGGGAGGGTAAACTGCATAAAAATGTATGTGCTTCCACGTTTTCTATACCTTTTTCAATCCCTTCCAGTCTTCTTACCCAAATCCTTCTTTACTAAAGTAAATGCACTGATTTCCCATTTTATATGGGGAGGCAAGCCCCCCAGAATCAAAAGAGAGTTCTTACAGAGGCCTAGAGAGGGTGGGGGATTGGCACTCCCTGATATAAGAAACTATTATTGGGCAGCCAACATCCACAAGATGATTTTATGGACCCAAGAACCGGCACTGAGCTGGTGTGAATCTGAAGCAGGATCCTGCCAGTCTACCTCACTATTGGCCCTGCTCTCATCTGAATTGCCAATCCGGCCGACCAAATGTTCAAGAAACCCAATTGTTGTATCGACTTTAAAAATATGGCTTCAATTCAGGCGCGCCTCTGGACTCCTTGGGTTCTCCAGCCACAGCCCCATTTGCAACAACCACCTCTTTATCCCTCCCCACACTGATGCAGCCTTTTTGACCTGGCAAAGGTCAGGCCTAGTTAGAGTGAGGGACCCTAACCCTAACCCTAACCCTAACCCTACACCAATAAGGTTTTCTGCAGTTTTAGCAATCTGTGTGAAAAATTTGGCCTCCCGAGATCTCATTTATTTCGATACTTTCAAGTTCGAAACTGGGTTAAACAACACAATACCTCCTTCCCTACTATCTCCAACTCAGTAATTGACACAATTCTGGACATCCCCACAAATCAAAAAGGTCTTATATCAAGGATTTACACCCTGATCTCCCGTAACACAGAAACATGTCTTGATAAAATCAAAGAGGACTGGGAAAAGGAATGGGGTGAGGCTATAGATGAGAATATTTGGAATGGAGTATTGGCCAGAGTAAATGACAGTACATCCTGCTCCAGGCTCAATCTGATGCAATTTAAGGTGGTCCATCGCATCTACTTCACAAACTCTAAACTCGCCAAAATATATCCCAATATTACAGACTCTTGTAATAGATGCCACATGTCCCCAGCAAATATGACGCACATGTTTTGGTCTTGTCCCCGCCTATACAGCTTCTGGACAGCTATTTTCAAACACCTCGCCGAGGCTTTCGACATGGAGCTAACTCCCAGTGCAGAAATAGCCATCTTTGGAGTCTTACCAAGACCGGATCACCAAGGGGTTAGGAGAAGAACAATAGATAGAATTGCCTTTGCATCCCTACTAGCACGCAGAAGGATCCTGCTAGAGTGGAAATCACCAGCAGCCCCCAAAGCATCCCTATGGCTTAAAGATCTCATGTTCTTTCTAAATCTGGAGAAAATCAAACACAACCTAAGGGGGTCTAGTGAAAAGTTTGAAATAGTATGGGGCCCTTTTATTGGTTACATAGCCAAGCTAAAGACATTAGGATAATGAGAAGGAAGGATGAGTGAGAGAGATATGTGTTTGTATGTTCTATGTTTCCTGTTGTGTATTTGTAGGATTGGGCAAGATAGGGGAGGGAAAATGGGAGGGAGGGGGGAGGGTTCGTACAAGGTCCTTGAAATGCTAAATACTTGTATTTTGACACAAGGTATCGCTAACTGTCGGAGATTGGCTTTGAGCCATGAAATATTGGATCCGACTAAAGGTGTATTCTTTACTCTTTATTAATTATTATTATAAATTTTTGCTATAGAAAACAGCACTTAAAAGTGAACTGTATCACTTTTATTTTTTAATTCTCTTTTTTGAGAAAGTCCTTGAATCTAATTTTGCAATGTATGTTGGAACCCAGGAGGGAGGGGGGGAAGGGCGAAAATACAAAATATGCCATTCAATGTGTAATGTATCCAACTGTACCTTTGATGACTAATAAATAAATGTTTAAAAAAAAAGGAGGAGGAGGAGGATTAGGAGCAGCAGCAGGAGGAGGATTAGGAGCAGGAGGAGGAGCAGGAGGAGTATTAGGAGCAGCAGCAGGAGGAGGATTAGGAGCAGGAGGAGGAGGAGGAGCAGGAGGAGGAGGAGGAGGAGCAGCAGCAGGAGGAGGATTAGGAGCAGGAGGAGGAGGAGGAGCAGGAGGAGGAGGAGGAGGAGGAGGAGGAGGAGTAGCAGCAGCAGGAGGAGGATTAGGAGCAGGAGGAGGAGCAGGAGGAGGATTAGGAGCAGCAGCAGGAGGAGCAGGAGGAGGAGGAGGAGG
>NW_028172184.1:397269-402333 GCF_963971535.1 Notolepis coatsorum
CTCAGCCTGCCTTCTCTCCTCCTACTAACCCTCTCACCCCTCAGCCTGCCTCCTCTCCTCCTACCAACCCTCTCACCCCTCAGCCTGCCTCCTCTCCCTCTACCAACCCTCTCACCCCTCAGCCTGCCTCCTCTCCTCCTACCAACCCTCTCACCCCTCAGCCTGCCTCCTCTCCCTCTACCAACCCTCTCACCCCTCAGCCTGCCTCCTCTCCTCCTACCAACCCTCTCACCCCTCAGCCTGCCTCCTCTCCTTCTACCAACCCTCTCACCCCTCAGCCTGCCTCCTCTCCCTCTACCAACCCTCTCACCCCTCAGCCTGCCTCCTCTCCCTCTACCAACCCTCTCACCCCTCAGCCTGCCTCCTCTCCTCCTACCAACCCTCTCACCCCTCAGCCTGCCTCCTCTCCCTCTACCAACCCTCTCACCCCTCAGCCTGCCTCCTCTCCTCCTACCAACCCTCTCACCCCTCAGCCTGCCTTCTCTCCTTCTACCAACCCTCTCACCCCTCAGCCTGCCTCCTCTCCCTCTACCAACCCTCTCACCCCTCAGCCTGCCTCCTCTCCCTCTACCAACCCTCTCACCCCTCAGCCTGCCTCCTCTCCTCCTACCAACCCTCTCCTACCTCAGCCTGCCTCCTCTCCTCATACCAACCCTCTCACCCCTCAGCCTGCCTCCTCTCCTCCTACTAACCCTCTCACCCCTCAGCCTGCCTCCTCTCCCTCTACCAACCCTCTCACCCCTCAGCCTGCCTCCTCTCCCTCTACCAACCCTCTCACCCCTCAGCCTGCCTCCTCTCCTCCTACTAACCCTCTCACCCCTCAGCCTGCCTCCTCTCCCTCTACCAACCCTCTCACCCCTCAGCCTGCCTCCTCTCTCCTACCAACCCTCTCACCCCTCAGCCCGCCTCCTCTCCTCCTACCAACCCTCTCACCCCTCAGCCTGCCTCCTCTCCTTCTACCAACCCTCTCACCCCTCAGCCTGCCTCCTCTCCTCCTACTAACCCTCTCTGTCCCTCAGATCCTTGAGGGAAGTTTTTCCAATCGGGCCACGAGAACCCCGTCTCGTCTCCATTGTTCTCCGCCAGTAAAAGTGGAGAGAGCCTCGTAGATTCGTAGACACCGTGTTTATTCCACTTATGTGTCGTCGTTACAAACCATCAAAAGTCTCACTTTTCTGAAGACTGCATCTTTCAGAAAGCACTAGAGGCACTGGAGGGAATATTATTGTCTGTATTTAGTATGTAGTACTGTATGTATCAACCAGTAATAAACATTATCATATAGAACACAGTGGTGAATGTTGTAGCGTCACCAGTAATAAACATTATCATAAAGAACACAGTGTTGTAGCGTCACCAGTAATAAACCTCGGGCTGAGTGGTAAACAGAGTCTAAACGCCTGAGTGTAGAGGCTGCAGCATGTAGTGATCTAGTCTTACGGACACGATCTAAAAACGGGGTTACCAACAAACTCATCCCAGTGCGGAGCCCATTTCTTCACTGAAGGTTTATCTGTCAAGCGGCCGGTTCTGGAAGGGATCGCTCTCTGCTCCGCCACCGGGTCACCGCGAGAAACAAGACAAACAGAGAATCAGAACCAGCCACGGGGAACGCTCCGCCCCGGCCCGCTCCGGCTGCAGGCTCGGCCCCCCGACTCCTCTTGCACACAGCCTGTGTCAGCGGGCACCAGCTGTACAAACACCAGGGGCACGCAGAGCACTCTCGTCCGGTGCTCCTGTAACAAGAGGGCGAAGACGTTGGTGCGAGAGGTGTGGACCACCGGCCCGCACCCGGCTACTGCCAGGTTGTTGTTCCCTAGGAATGACATCCACACCTGGATTGGCAGTGCCGGACGCACGTCCCATGTACCAAACCACAGGACCAAACCACAGTTAAGCACCATGCTATGCAGTAGAACAGGCGGACACTTTTAAACCAATTCCCCGCGTCAGAACATGGTCCCTTATTTTAGTTTGCTAAGGAAATACAGAGCTCACAATGGCTGAATTAAAAGCCCCAGTATCCTATATATCTATCATCCTCCTCCTATCTACCTATCCTAATATAGCCATGCCCTCAGTGCACCTCCCCTGCCCATTATCTCTCTCTGTCTCTCTAGTTCTCTCTCTCTTTCTGCTCTTTTCTTCTCTCTATAATTTCAGCAGCTTCCTGTGACCATATATAGGCCTATTCCTGTTCCTCACCTCATCATGGTTCATCACATTAACCTGCTCAGTTCATCAACCCAACAGTATATCAGCTCTGGTTTTCCATCCACTCATCGCTGGATCATAGACCTCTGTTTGTGCAGTTCCGTGGGTGCTTTGAAAGGCGCGTTCAAATAAAATGCATTATTATTATTATTATTATTATTATTATTATTATTATTATTATTATTATTATTATTATTATTATTATTATTATTATTATTATTATTATTATTATTATTATTATTATTATATTATTATTATTATTATATTTTAGTATTGTCCTAGTTGCTGTTTTCGTCAGCATTCTGGCATTTTTATTTGTTTTATCCGTGTAGCTGTTCCTTCCGTTTGCTTTTGCCCAGCCTGATCTATTATCCTATGACTTCAGAAGATCTCCAGCCTGTCTCCTGCCTTCCACCCTGGACCCAGCTCAGGCCCCCACCTGCCCAGCTCCCTCCTATCTCCAGCCCGTCTCCTGCCTTCCAGTCCGGACCCCTTCCCCAGCCTACTCTACCTCTCCTCACCCTGGACCCAGCTCAGCCCCCCACCTGCCCAGCTCCCCTCCTATCTCCAGCCTGTCTCCTGCCTTCCAGTCCGGACCCCTTCCCCAGCCTACTCTACCTCTCCTCACCCTGGACCCAGCTCAGCCCCCCACCTGCCCAGCTCCCCTCCTATCTCCACCCTGTCCTCCTGCCTTCCAGTGTGGAGCCCTCCCAGCCTACTCTACCTCTCCTCACCCTGGACCCAGCTCAGCCTCCTACCTGCCCAGCTCCCCTCCTATCTCCAGCCTGTCTCCTGCCTTCCAGTCCGGACCCTTCCCCAGCCTACTCTACCTCTCCTCACCCTGGACCCAGCTCAGGCCCCCTACCTGCCCAGCTCCCCTCTAGACCTTCAACTCAACCCAGTCCTTCCCCTGGCCCCCCCTCCCTCACTCCCAACCCCACCTCACAATAAATGCATCTGTTATTGGTTTGACCTTCTTCCTGTCTACCTGCCATCTGTTTGTGTTCTGTGCTTGGGTTCTAGTCCTCGTCCTGACAAGAAGCACATGATTGAAGCCAAGCTATCTACAGTTAGCATGCTAGTGAAGTAGACCCGTTTGACTGCAGTTAGCGAGCTAACATTAACGGTGTTAGCTGGACAACGCTGTAGGGATTTTATATTATTTTATGTTCCATGTCATACAACACAGCATCAGAACCGATTGGTAACGTTATAGCGACTAGCATGCTACTGTATGTATCTTGGCTTTTCTAACTACAGTCAAATTATAATAATAAATACTAATAATACACTTTATTTGTATAGCACCTTTCATACAATAATTGCACCTCTGTAACTCTATGACAATAGCACGCAGAGTGATTCTTCCTGTTGTGAAGAAAATTCCGCTACAAATGGTTCCTGAATATACTGAGGGTCCAATTTACTTTCAGTATGCAATCGACAGGCGTTTTTTATGAAGATGTGCAGGACTGTTAAGAGGTTACACGACCAGACTAGACAATCTTCCGTCTCAAGCCTGTGAGGCTATACTGGTGTTTACCCTCTGCCTGTTTACTCAGGCGGAGAATGTATTTTTGACCATCCAGGTACTGAAATAACTATCCGTTTCCTCAGCCACCACGGAGGCCAGGCCTGCTGCTAGAGAGACGACACATATATAAGGACAGTGGCTTCACAGAAAAGCACAGATAGCAGGCGATAAACAAACAGCAAACTCGCGGTCTGAGACATACAGAACAACAACGGCGGGAGATAGCGTTTTTTTTTATGTTGTTCACACGTCGCGGACTGGATGTTCGACTTCAACAACAACAGCGGTTGGTGTTACTTAGCAACTGAAAACGCCTGTGAAACTGATGGGTGAGGGTACGTTTGAAGAAGCACCAGCAACTTTCCCGCAGCGGGGGGGGGGGCGCACACCGCCCGCTGAATGAATGTCGGAAAAACACAATATTGAAGATAATACACCACCACAGGTTTTTCTCAGGCTGACGGGGGAGAGAAAGCGAGAGAGAGAGAGAGAGAGAGAGAGAGAGAGAGGAGAGAGAGAGAGTAGAGAGAGAGAGAGAGAGAGAGAGAGAGAGAGAGAGAGAGAGAGAGAGAGAGAGAGGAGAGAGAGAGAGAGATACGAGAGGGCCCGGGTAAGTGGAATAAGGGAAGTGGACGGGTCAAAATGTGACTCTCTTTGTTTTTAAGGGAAGTGGAGACGGGACGTCAAAATGTGAAAGTATTTAATCTTAATCTTCATACATTTCTGTCACGTTTTCTATGCAACATCTTTTTTTCTTCAAAGTAACTATAGCAGCGGATGGGTTCACAGATACATATAGTGGAGCAACAAGTACAATATCTCTTTTGAAATGCAGTGGAGTAAAAGTAAAAGAGTTCCCTGTAATGAAAATACTCTCTTAAAAAGTAGCTCCAGTATATGTACTTGAGTAAAAAATACTTTCCTGACATACTGTGCCACGTAGAGAAGCCCAGTGGGACCCCCGGGCCGGAATAACCTGCGATAACGGGTCTCATTTGATATAAAAGTGTTTTTTAGCATAGGCCCCGTGAAACTGTGTTAGCTGCTGGTGCGCATATCCTGCCCCGGACCCCCCCCCCCCCCCCCCCCCCGCGGTGCGCGGAAAGGAGATCATCATCAAGTTTAATTAAACTAAATGGGAACTCAGCGGGGCTTCCTGCTGATCCCGACGCACTTAACAGTTTAGCATCCGACGGAACTGTTTTCACTTTGGGGGGGGGGGGGTCAAGGTCAATCTTCAACACTTTCAGGTAATAAGCGGTGCATCTAAATACTCATATCATCATCACATTAAAACACAGACCCTCGCCGGCGTG
>NW_028172184.1:405033-407533 GCF_963971535.1 Notolepis coatsorum
TAAACAGATAACATACTGTACTTCTACTGTAAAAAATACTATACTGTACTTCTACTGTAAACCGATACTATACTGTACTTCTACTGTAAACAGATACTATACTGCACTTCTACTGTAAAAAGATACTATACTTCTACTATGCTAAGACCCTATACTTCGACAGTGAACATATATATGACTACACAGGACAGAATGTTGCTTACTGTTTACTAATCAGATATCTCTATACTCTGCGTCCCACAGAGCCCTCTTCACTCGCTGGAGCGACTCAGAGAAAGCAGTCTACACTATCCCTGGGGTGTCCCCGGGTATGATGCAGCTCATCATAGAGTACGCCTACACCCGCTTTGTGCTGGTGACAGCAGAGAACGTGGAAGAGCTTCTGGTGGCTGCAGACCAGCTTCGCGTCACTGGCATAGTAGGAGCGTGCTCTGACTTCCTAGAGGGCCAGCTGTCTCTGGAAAACTGTGTTGGCATCTGGAGGTTGGTGGACATCTACTGCTGCCCTGACCTGAGGCGCAAGGCCCATCTCTTCATTGTGTGCCACTTTGAGGAGATGTTGCACGTCTCACAGGAGTTTGTGGAGCTGTCCCTGCAGCAACTGGTGGACATCATCGAGAGGGATGATCTGAACGTGAAGAGCGAGGAGACGGTGTTTGAGGCCGTCCTCCGTTGGATCGACCACTCCCGTGAGGAGCGTAAAACACACATCCCTTTGCTGCTGCCCAAGGTAACTAATTGTATTACTGTGCATTACATTAAAACAACACTAGGTTCCCTAGTACGGTGGTTCTCAAACATTTGGGTCCAAACTGTTCCCTAGCAACAGAAACCGTCTACAACCGATGTCTAAGTTGTACCCGCTGTCTCTTCCCAGGTTCGCATGGGCTTGATGAGGCCTGACTACTTGCTGAACAACATCCAGAACAACCCTGTGGTGAGGGACAGCCACGACTGCAGGGCCCTCATCCTCAGCGTCCTGAACCCCCCTGGCTCCGACAGGCTCCCAAACCCACTGATGCATCCACGCCTGCCCCAGGAGGTCCTATTGGCCATCGGAGGCCTGGGTGGCAGCATCCTGACCATGAAGGCTTACGATATCCGAGCCGGTGCATGGATGGACGTGAGCGTTGAGGGGGAGAGTCCCCGGGCCTGCCACGGCACCGCTTATCTCCACGGTCTGGTCTACTGCGTCGGTGGCTGGGACGGCGTAGAGTATCTCAGCAGTGTGCGCAGGTTCAACCCTGTCACTCGCAGCTGGCTGCAGGCGGCTCCCATGCACTCACGCCGCAGGAGCCTCAGCGTGGTGGTGTTGAACGGCTGTATCTATGCCATGGGAGGGTGGGACGGATACATGGCACTGAACACCGCCGAGCGCTACGAGCCTGAAACCGACCAGTGGACAGTGATCTCACCCATGCTGGAGCACAGGATCTACACCGGGGCAGCAGCCCTCCAGGGCAAGGTGGGTGGAACTGAGGGACACAGGGTGCTAGATGAACACAAGGAACGTTAGATCAGAAATCATAAATGTCTTTATTTATTTATATAAGTAAGCTTGCACATACAAAAGATGTGTCTGGGTCCTTTGGTGCATCAACATTAACAGACAATTAAAGTAGAATGAAATCAAATGGAATATATAAACTAAATTAGAATATTCTTTCTTATTACAGGTTTACATCTGTGGTGGCTTCCACAGGACAGAGGAGGTTCTGCTCACAGCTGAGTGCTACAGCCCAGACACCGACCAGTGGACTCTGATTGCCCCCATGAGCAGCAGGCGTGCCGGAGTGGGAGTCGCTGCGTACGGAGGAAGAGTCTATGCGGTAGGTGCACACGGAGACAAATGCTTTATACTAGATATTTGTAGATATGTATCATTTGACTTTCAATGCCTCTGTGATGCCCTAATTTCCCTAAATGGATTAATAATGTGTCTGCCTGCCTTAACCACACACTAAAACATTCCTCTCATGTGTCCTGTCCTCAGGTGGGAGGGTACGACCATGGAAACTACCTGCGTAGCGCGGAGGCCTACAGCCCCTTGACTGACTCCTGGAGCGCCCTGCCCGCCATGCTCACCCCCCGCTGCCACTTTGGCATCGCGGTGCTGGACGACCTCCTCTTCGTGGTCGGAGGCAACAAGGGCGGAATCCCCATCTCCAACGTGGAGCGCTACAACCAGAGCAGCGACAAGTGGACTGTAGCCGAGGACATGAAGATCCCGTGCTGGGGCCTAAGCTGCAGCATAATGCATGGCCTGCCATTTTACATGAGCCAGTACGTCGCTCCCCGTGGAGGAGGAGGAGGAGGAGAGGAGGAAGAGGAGGAAGATGAGGAAGAGTAGGAGGAGGAGGAGGATTAGGAGGAGGAGGAGGAGGAAGAGGAGGAGGAAGAGGAGGAGGAGGCAGCTGGGGATCCATCTAAGAACCTTAAACATTTATTAGACCAAAAGAAATCCTAGGAAATTAATAAATTACTATCAGCCAAAGGTGGT
>NW_028172184.1:412533-431068 GCF_963971535.1 Notolepis coatsorum
CCAATATTGGTAGGCCGATAATATCGGACATCCCTACATACAACTATACGGTACTGTGTAAGAAAGAGACAACATCATAAAAAATGCAGACAGGGTTTTTAGAATGAAATAGGAACGTGCGACAGGCGCGAGCGAGCAGGAGCACTCCTCGTGATCCACGGGAACGCCCAGGCGGGTGGTGTCTCGGGAGACAGCGTAGACCGAATGGCAGGCGATCCTGGGGACAGGGAAGACAGGGTCAGAGCGAGGCAGGGAAACAGACAGAGCAGCACGTTGGTTACGTCCTCGTACCTGGGTAGGTGTGGCGACACCCGGACGGTGAGTGGCAGGAGACACAGGGCTCATATCAGGGCTGGCGATGACCCGACGAGTCTCAGGTGTGCAGACTGATCCCGGCTGACAGCGTGTGGAAACGGGAGCAGGAAGCTGCCCATATAAGGGCGTGGAAGCAGCAGGTGCAAGAGAGAGGCCCACAGCCGTAAAGGAATGTGAATCCCTGCCCTCCTTCAAAACCGCTCTCAAAGAGCACCTACGGGTGGCTGCAATTAGAAAGTGGCCCCGGTAAATGTCAAAATGCCACCCCACTCCCCCACCCCACCCAACCCCCTCTAATGTACAGTGTCTTCCCCTTCGGATACATTATTTTTTTTATGATGTTCTCTCTTTCTTACACAGTACCGTATAGTTGTATGTCTTGTATGTCATAAATGTCTTGGAGGACTCTTATGTAAACAAGACGAAAGTATTTTTCTGGTCTTCATCCTCTTAGCAGTAGTTTGTATTGAGCTGTACTGTATTGTACCAATTCTGCAATCTGTTAATAAAGTTTTCAATCAAAACCATGCAAAGTTCAAATTAATTTGTGTACAAAAACCTTTTGGGTGTGGCTGGGTAGCACAGTGGACTAAGCACTGTGACTCGCCTACCACCGCAGAGACTCTGGGATCTAATCCAGCTGTCAGCGGTGCCTCCGGCTTGGTCAGTCGTCCATACTAACACAGTTGGCAGTGTTAGTGGGTGGGAAGCCGGTGGAGTATGTGTCCTGGTCGTTGTAAACTGCGACTCCTACTGCTGTACAGTGCGAGATATATGTTGCACGTGCTACAGCAACACCGGTCTGTGCGATGAATGGATTTACTTCAGTAGCACTGGTGCGATAGGCATTCGGTTCATATCGATACTCTTATTTTGAAAATCCTGTGGCAACTCTCCTTAAGCCCAAGCGCAGCTCCAGCTATAATATCTATGGCTCCGGCAGCTAGCAACGTTCAGTTCATATCGATACTCTTATTTTGAAAATCCTGTGGTGTCGTATCCGCTCGGCTCCACAGCACACAGCAGTACTCGTCTCAGTAGCGGCAGTAGTGTCTGGAACACGCACATTGAAACAGAGCAAGGCTAGTGTGCCTATTTCGCCACCCAAAACAAATCCCTGCTGTTTTATTCCGCAACGGGTCAAATGCATCTAACATGCTTTGCAATCCTCGCCATTCCTTTATGACCATGTCGTGTTAAAGACCGGAATTAACGTTACATTAGCGTAAGCTAACAACAAGCTAAAACCCTGTTCAGAGCCATAGAGAGAACATCAGAGTGGGGACTGGGAAGGAGGGCAGGCATTCTCCCTTCTCTCTGTGTGTGTGTGTGTGTGTGTGTGTGTGTGTGTGTGTGTGTGTTGTGTGTGTGTGTGTGTGTGTGTGTGTGTGTGTGTGTGTGTGTGTGTGTGTGTGTGTGTGTGTGTGTGTGTGTGTGTGTGTGTGTGTGTGTGTGTGTGTGTGTGTGTGTGTGTGTGTGTGTGTGTGTGTGTGTGTGTGCGTGCGTGCGTTTGAAAAGATCAGATGAAGTCAGACGAGTATATTATATTGATACTAAATGTACTGAGGGTGGACAGATAATGTTGATATTTAAACATAAAAAATACAATACATAATAAATGTATTCATGATCATCATGCAACATAAAACAATTGTGAACAGGAGGTCTATTTGTATTAAAAACAATAAATAGTTTTTCATTTAAATGTCTGGAAGAGCTAAATAACTTTTTTTTTTATTATATTTTTGTTACCTTTTTTGAGTTGATCTAAATGTTACTGATTGTGTTAAATGGGCACCTGCATTGTATCGTATCGTGGCAGATATCGGCAAATATCGTATCGTTGTCCAAAGAATCGATATTGTATCGTGATGAAACTAGTGATTCCCTCCCCTAGTAGAGTCCATACACCCAACACCAAATCCCATAATTCATTACACGTAACGTGTCTGGCTGTGTGACGTCAACTTGTCAGCATGAAAATGACAGCCAAACATTTACATTTACATTTACATTTAGTCATTTAGCTGACGCTTTTATCCAAAGCGACTTACAAGTTCTGTACGACAAGACAGCAAGAAGGGTACAACTCTATCAGCTGAGTAACAATGTTCATCAAAGTGTTGCGTGTTACAGTGTAGGTTAGTTTATTAGGACAAGTGCATGACAGTAAGGTTAGTCAGGGTTAGATTTTTTTATTTTTATTAATTTTTTTAATCAAACATGGCACTGCAACTAAATAACACAAATACAATAGGAACATTTGTCACTGTTACAAATATAACACGTTTTATACTTGTGCTACAAGATTTTTGCCTGTGCTACAAAACTATCAACCTCTGTAGCACCAGTGCTATGTGTAAAAAAAAGTTAACCTACCTGCCTACTGGTCGGTCGGGGCGCCTGTTCAGCGGGGAGGGGATCGGGGGGCGTGAACCTCCGCCCAGGAAGGGAATTGGCATAATGACTAAATTGGGTTGGTTGAAAAGTACAGAAAAAAATTAAATTAAAATACAAATCTCGAATAAACTCAGGACTGTTGGTAAAGCCTATTCTCGAAGACACTCTGACATGACTGGTACATGACTGAGAGGGGGCTGTGGTACATGACTGAGAGGGGGCTGGTACCATGTATTGTGCATTATTGTAGGTCAAACCATTAAAAAGTTCATTTCCACAGCAGCCATTTTGGATTTTGGTCTCTCACAAATTTTCCCCGCCTTTTTAAAAAATACACCCCGGCTAAATTAGTTTATTAACCCTCCTAGATGACAAATCCATTGAGAAACGAAGTGCCACAGATGACCCAACTACTAGATCCATATCGTATCATCATAATATTATTTTTTAAATCATTAGGATAAGTGTTCCCTTGATAAAGATGCATGAAAAAAAACACCTGTAGCTCAACTGCAAAAACTGCTTTTTTGATTTGATTAGATTTATTTGGAAATGAAAAACACATCATAAAAACAAATTATTTTGACCAATTTGTATTCCTGAGGATATCACCTAAAAGCATTCATTAAAACACTTATTTCCAAGGTGGTCCTCGATGGAAGACATAAAAACACAGCACATATAGCCTACTCAACTGCTAATTTTTGCTCAACTGCAAAAATGTATGCCTACTTAATACTTATGTATTAGCTTACAGGGAAAAACACATTCAAAACAGGCAGCAAAGTTTATTTTCAGACTAGCCTCCAATCAAATGCCATGTATGTAGATATTATAATTAATATATTTATATAGTGGATCATACAAATACAAACACAATATATGTTTTGGAACTTTTGATATGTATTGCCCCTCAACAGGCCACAACTGGGCAACATTAAATACGAGATTACTCGTTACTGAAAAAACAAACGCTGTTAGTAACGCCGTTAAAGGCCAACTTGCAGGTTGTATTTTTGTTCAATAAACAATGTGACTAGGCCAACGCTGACTTTCATGAAGAGGGGAAAAAAATTATCGAAATTGACCCAGTTTTAGCATTTTTATCAAACATTTTGTCGACCAAACCACAACCTCCACGCACGTGCATATTTTAATCCATGGTTCATAGCGTGCGTGTGTCATCTTAATGATGACGTCACACCAGGTACAGGGCAGCAGGGGCTCTGAGAGTCACCGGCAGGTAGTGGCAGGAAGCAAGGAGCCTTCTTGTTACTACTAGCCGAGGATCTAGTCTCTGTTTCACCTAACACTATTGCTCCGTGATCATAGCCATTCATCTCTAAAGCGAACCACTATTCGTAAAAGCCACAACCACGTTACCATATTTGTAATAATGTAAATCATTGTGTCGTTGTACATATTGTGTGTATATAAAGTTGTTAGCTAATTTAGCTAACGTAGCTTAGCTTGGTAGCCAGCATTCTCGAAACTCCTAACATGGCCCGATTTAAAATGGTTCTCTCCTCTTTGTATACCTTTGTCCTCACAAGTATTCTGCCAGGGAACTTATGGACATGACATTAGTAGTAGTTATAAGGTGTTTGAGCTTGTAACGTTAGTTAGCTAATAGCTATCGTGGTAGACGTTTCGTGACTGTGATGCACCGAGTGCTATCCGAGGGGGCTACTATCGTATCAACATGCCGCGACGTGTAGCTTGCTAGCCGGCATGATGCGTGTGCAGTGCTTTGCCCCACAGGTCTGAGAAGAGGACCTGCACATTTTACTCATTCCCAAAACTCTTTTACATGCACGACAGTAGACATAATGCTAACGTTAGCATCCACTACAATGGAGTTTGACGAGTGCAGAAAGCTATTTCCTTGATCCAAATGGACGCCTTACAAGACGCAAATGGGTTTAATCGTCGGAGACTTTGATGGACCAGCTACAACTGGTTGAACCAAGGTAGTTATAACATCCTAAACTATGTGTACATATTTTAGTTGGGGGCATTACTGTAATCCCCTTGCTTTAAAGGCACTTTAAGTAAAAATTGGCACTACTCACCCCACTCTCCCCTATAGGGTCTTAGCACAGTAGAAGTATAGTATATTTTTACAGTAGAAGAACAGTATAGTATCTGTTTACAGTAGAAGTACAGTATAGTGACATTTGAGAATCACTTTGGATCTTAAATAAACTGTTTGGTTTTGTGGCACAACTTGCCCCCGGTGCGGGGTAAGTTGTGACGATTAAACCCATTTGCGTCTTGTAAGGCGTCCATTTGGATCAAGGAAATAGCTTTCTGCACTCGTCAAACTCCATTGTAGGGGATCAGAAGTAGGGAAAGTTACCTGGAGTGATGTCACGGCCCTGCTAGTGTCTGATAAGCTTTTAGATTTGCTCTGTGCATGTTATTCGTGCGTGGACCTTTTTAATTTTTGATATCACAGTATGATGTCATAACCAAACACACTAGAACATTTGTGATGTCACAGTATGATGTCATAATCAAACATTCTAGAACATTTGTGATGTCACAGTATGATGTCATAATCAAACATTCTAGAACATTTGTGATGTCACAGTATGATGTCATAATCAAACATTCTAGAACATTTGTGATGTCACAGCATGATGTCATAATATAACATTCTAGAACATTTGTGATGTCACAGTATGATGTCATAATCAAACATTCTAGAACATTTGTGATGTCACAGTATGATGTCATAATAGTACAATCTAGGACATTTGTGATGTCACAGTATGATGTCATAATATAACATTCTAGAACATTTGTGATGTCACAGTATGATGTCATAATCAAACATTCTAGAACATTTGGTACAGTATATATTCAACAATTCTCTCAGAAGATATCAGATCTCAGAAGACGAGTGAAGATCTCACTTGTTGTTTCCGGCTAATTGTCTGTAAGCTTGAATATATTCTGTAGATACAATTTAAAATCCCCACATGGAAAAGGAAACAATGTCCTGTACAATCCTTAATGAGCTGCGTCTGGAGGGAATGCTCTGTGATGTGGTTATTAAAGTCAACAGCACTGAGTTGAATGCCCACAAGGCCCTCCTGTGTGACTGCAGTGACTATTTCAGGTAAGTTTAGCTTGGTTCAGGTTAGCTTGGTTCAGGTTAGCTTGGTTAGTAAACAGATACCATACTGTACTTTCTGTAAACAGATACTATACTGTACTTCTACTGTAAACAGGTATTATACTGTATGTCTACTGTAAAAAGATAATATACTGTACTTCTACTGTAAAAATATACTATACTGTATGTCTACTGTAAACAGATAATATACTGTACTTCTACTGTAAACAGATACTATACTGTACTTCTAATGTAAAAAGATAATATACTGTAATTCTACTGTAAACAGATACTGTACTTATACTGTAAACCGACACTATACTGTACTTCTACTGTAAACCGATACTATACTGTACTTATACTGTAAACATAAACTATACTGTACTTCTACTGTAAACAGATACTATACTGTACGTCTATTGTACAAATATACTATGATGTACATCTACTGTAAAAAGATACTATATACTATACTGTACTTCTACTGTACACATATACTGTACATCTACTGTAAACCGATACTATACTGTACTTCTACTGTACACCGATACTATACTGTACTTCTACTGTAAACAGATACTATACTGTACTTCTACTGTAAAAATATACTATACTACACTTCTACTGTAAACAGATACTATACTGTACTTCTACTGTAAACAGATACTATACTGTACTTCTACTGTAAAAAGATACTATACTTCTACTGTGCTAAGACCCTATAGGGGAGAGTGGGGTGAGCAGTGCCAATTTTTACTTAAAGTGCCTTTAAAGCAAGGGTGTTGTGAAGGGCCAGATTAAACCGAATATATATATTTATTTATATATATATATTTAATTGTATTTGTATATTCTCTAATATTCCCTGATATCCCTTGTATATTCCTTGTACAATATGCATTGAATATCCATTCTAGCCTACTGAACATCCCATAATAGTCTCCATTCTACTATTGGTCGAGACCTTGGTGCCAGGCTGCCATACCCCTCAGACCCAGTTCAAACGTACCGCTCGACATGTACGAACAAGTCCTAGTTCCGCGTAGGAATTTGGCTACCGCACCACTAATGGGACTATTTGTTCATAGTGCGTATATATACTGCGCTACTAAAGTAGGACTTTCTTTTCAGTCCAGTTTCTTACCCTCCAATAGAGTCACAGACGTAAAGCCTCCCCGCGACGCCACGTGTGGGAGTAAGGCCAAGTTCGCCTACCATCGGTATTGAGACATCGTGTATATTAATATTTGAATAGTCATATTTGGCACTATATCGTCGAGTTGGACGTAGTCTATTAAGCTAATAATAGTCTGTTAATATATAGTGCTTCGTGCGGTGAGAATACTACCGTAGTCAGTACCCCATCGTTTCGGGCAGAGAACTGGCTGCTTACCCAGGGTGGTTGACCCTATATGAAGCTGCACCCGAGGAGCCCCAGAGCCGACGAGCGAGTGGACCTGTATACCGGATTATTCTACCGACGACAGCCCGCCTTCCCAGGCACGGATTATGCTTTGGATACTTTGATTATTCCATGGATAAAGACCCCCGACACTGCCGTGTGTTGGAACCCCCCCCCCCTGGAGAGGACGCAAGGTGAGAAGACGCTCTGCAAGACGAGGTCGCTTCACGTCTCTCCCCCGTGGACCGGAGAGAGCCGGCCCACAAAGAGTCCACCTGCTTTCATCTGTGGTCCAAGGATCGCCGGCGCATTGAACGGCACTACAGTGGGTTCACCTGGGATACCCTTGGCCGGACGAGGCAGCCGGATTCTACCCCCCCCCCCCCTCCTACTCCTGTCGGCTTACAAGCGACCGGATTAACCCCCCTCTAGTGTATCTAGTATATAATCATTAATGTATCATTGCTGTTATTCCTTAACTATTCCAGGTCGTATATTTACCACCTGCGCCTTCAGAGATTGGACATTCTCTATTGATATACCGACGAATACTCCTTGCCATAAAAGTGCATACTATTTCAATTCATAAATGTAATTAAGTGATTAAGTGCTTATTCTACACACCATCGCTGTGTAGAAATAAAGACCTGTTTCTAATTCGTACATTTGTGTTGGATCCGTTTCATCTACGTGGGAGTGTTCATGATAATATATTTATGCCGTGTACTGGGTGGCCGAATATTAAGTACAAAGGTAGTGGTAGTAAGTATCATATCTAGTAATACAGTCAGGGAATTGTACCCCTCAGTTACAATTGGTCCTTCGAGCCGGAGGGTAATTAGTGTAATATTAATATAGTGTTATTAATATTGAAATGGCCTATGATGAACACTCCACGAAACGATCCTCCTAACCAACGCCCGCAGCGCGAACGACGGCTCCCTCAGTACTTAGAGGCTTACGCTGTCAGTCAACAACCTAGTCTTCTACTAACAGTAAACGCGGTAAAACTAGAAAGTAAAAGTATGTCTAACCCCAACGCCCAGACTACCCCGACCATAGAGGCCCCTACGGGCTCTAATGTAACTGACCAAGTTCACGGTGGGGACCAGTGGGAACCAGACATGACTTCACACCCCGCCAGTACTGAAGAAGTAGTCCCCGATGAGTCCCGGGAGGAATACAACGCTACCGAGAGAGAACTCGGCACGGAAGAAGACGGGGAGAGCACCGTGGAGATAGAACTCCAAGGCTCCGCAAGGAGTACCCCGAGGGAAGGCTCCCCTATACAACCGCCTTCTCCCAGCGAGGCAGAGAGGACCCTACAGCAGGCCTTCCTCATCAGCCTGAACGCCGCTGCTGAACGCGACCGACTGCAGATCCAGCAGCGAAGCGAACACGAGCAGATACGTCTAGAAATAAGACGCATTCAGATGGAAGAGAATGTGGCCCGAGAACGAGCCGGTGCTCAACGGGACGCAGCGCGCGACAGACAGCAGTCGCAACTAATAGAACAGCTGATCAGACGGACAACACCCTCTCCCTCCGCCAGAGGCTCCAGGAACTCGTCTAGACACACCTCCAGGGCGGCATCCCCTAGCCGAGTAAACAACCCTGAACTTGACCAACAGACGAGGTCTATACCCCCCACAGACCACCTCCCCCCACCGGTCCAAGCGAGACCTAGCAACCGGGAAGGAGCAGCATATCCTGTGGAGAGGCTAAACCAGAGACTACAAGCACTGGATGACCTAACTGAAGACGAAGAGGAAGAGGAGGAGAACCACGCCCGAAGACAGCACAGTACTCTACCGGACCAGGAGGTCCGGTACAGCCCAGGCTATACTCCCGCGGAGCTGCGCTACAGACCCCCGACTCTATACACGGGTGAGCACGACGCACGACCCGCACCGAGGAACAGCACCTGGACAAGCGGGCCATGGTACACTGCCGGTACCAGCCCATACCAAGGAGCGGGAGGAGACTCGCCTAGGAGGCCTCTCCCCCAACGCTTGCCGATGTATCCACAGTCAGCGTCATACATTGGCACGCCTATGGTACCCGACTTCACCCAAGAGAACCGGGCCCAGTATACAGAACTCCGCATGTGTCTGGAGACCATGTTGGTGGATGTATTGGATGAACGCCACAAATACGCCATCCTACTGAAGCACTTAAAGGTACCCCGCGCACATAATATAGCGCTCGCCTACGCGACTTCCACCACCCCATACACAGCAGCGCTGGTAGCATTGGACCAGAGGTATGGGCGCATATGGGATTACGTGATCCAGGAGATCCGACACATCGACCGCTTACCCCCAGCAATAGACAATCGAGCACTGGACGACCTGTCCATCAGAGTGCAGTCCCTGGTAGGGATGTTGGGAGCGCAAAGAGAGAAGGGGAGGCATGAACTTTACGCCAACTCAAATGTGGAAAGGATCCTGGAGAAGCTGCCGCCCGCTCGTCAGGAGCGCTTTAGGCGGCAGAGGGACCACAGAGACCCGAATGGCCCCGAACCGAACCTCCTCGATCTAGCAGACTTCCTGGCGAGAGAAGTCAGCAGCTTACGGCTAGATACATTCGGACGGAGCACCCCTGGCTCCAGAGAAGGAACCAGACGACTAAATGATGGAAGAAGATCGGTGACTGTGATGCACCAATCGGAGTCAGTACCGAGCAGCAGGAGCCACAGTACCCCCTCCAGAACGGAGAAGTGGAAGATAGTGTGCCCCTACTGTGAGAAAGAACACTGGCTAGCGCAATGTGACTCCTTCCCCAAGCTGAACGCGGAGGAAGCAGGTCAATGGATAAAGTCCAACAAGCGCTGTTTTCGCTGTGCGCGCTCACACATGGCAGCCGAATGCCGCTTAAAGAAAAGGTGCACCAAGTGCGATGGAGCCCATCTGGACATACTTCACGACAGTAACAGACGGCGCCCTTCACCTGCACCATCCAGCCGCAAAGCGAGCGTCATGTACATCGATCCCGCCAGCAGCAGTGGAGCCTGAGTACTCCTAAAAGTAGTGCGTGTGACACTAAGCTACCAGAATAAAGTCCTGGACACTTACGCCGTCCTCGATGACGGGTCAGAGAAGACCCTGCTGCTCGCCTCCGCTGCGGCCCAGCTAGGGCTGCGGGGAAGCGAAACCCAAATGACAATTCGGACAATAAGACGAGATTTGAAGACGATAAAGGGCGAGAATGTCTCATTCTCTATCGCAGCAAGCGGCCAGCCTGAGCGACGGTACCAGATTGCAGACGCTTTCACCAGCCAAGAAATAGGACTGTCGCGGTACACATACCCCGTCGCCAAGCTGATGGAGAAATATGCACATCTGCGCAAGTTACCGATCCCGCTCATAGACAATGCTATGCCGACCCTGTTGATAGGCTCCGACCATGCAGACCTCATTGTCCCGATAGACCGGGTTCATACCGGACCCCGAGGCTGCCCTGCAGCAGTCGAGACCCGTTTGGGATGGACTCTCCAAGGCCCGCTCGCCAAATCTCTCAACCGAAGTACAGCCACTAGATGTCTCCACTCCCGAGTCACAGAGGGAGAAACCGCACTCCTGCAACACGTAGAGCGGCTATGGACCTTGGAACAAATGCCCTTTAAGAACGGAAAGAAAGACATTTGCTCTAAAGATGACATTTACGCCATTCACCTCCTCGAGACAGGGACCAAGAGAGTCCCGGTCAACGGCGTGTTGAGATACGCCACGCCACTCCTGCGGCGAGAAGGAATGCCTACTTTCCACGCCAAGACAGACGCCACAGAACGGTACCTGCTGAACACGGAGCGGCGCTTAGCCAAGAACCCCGCCCAAGAGAGTGTATACCGCGCTGAGATTGAGAAGCTCATCACAGCGGGACACGTCACAAAGATGGACATTAAAGAGGCTGACCAGACCACTGAATCGTGGTACGTGCCCCACCACAAGGTCCATCACAACGGTAAAGACCGCATAGTATTTAACTGCAGCTACCAGATCGGATCCCAAAATCTGAATAAAGAGTTACTGCCCGGTCCCACACTCGGCCCCTCCCTACTCGGCGTTCTACTCCGCTTCCGCCAGGAAAAGGTGGCCATCAGCGGGGACATTAAAGGAATGTTCCTGCAGGTGAGATTAGTAGAGGCGGACAAGCCCCTGTTACGGTTCCTATGGAGAGAGAAGCCAGGAGATGAGCACCCAGCCATCTACCAATGGGAAGTCCTCCCCTTCGGAACGACGTGCAGCCCCTGCTGTGCGACATTTGCACTACAGAAACATGTAGCAGAGGACCCAGCAGCGGACGAAGAGGTCCGACACAGCGTAAAGAACAGCTTCTACGTAGACAACTGTCTACAAAGCCTTTCAACCCAGGAAGAAGCCGAGGCTCTCCTGATTAAACTCCGCGCCTCATTGATCAAAGGCGGCTTTGATCTCAGGCAGTGGGCCAGCAGCGATCCGCAAGTACTGCGCAGCCTCTCCTCCGAGGACAAGGCAGCCAGCAGCGAGACCTGGATGGCTACAATCCCGGGAGAAGCCCAGGAGATGACCCTGGGATTGGTGTGGCGATTCAAAACAGATTCGCTTCACTACAGACACAAGCCCCTGACTACGGAGCAGGGAAGGCCGGCGGCGGCGCCGACCACCAGACGGAGTGTGTACACAACACTCGCCCGACAATATGACCCGCTAGGATGTATTCTACCGTACACCACCAGGGCAAAAATGATTGTACGAGCATTGTGGGACAAGGACCAGGGCTGGGACGACCCCATTCCCGCACACCTTGCATCCACCTGGAGAGAGTGGGAGATGGAGCTCCACTCACTCCCAGGCGTTAATATGCGCCGAAGCTACTTCCCACCCACGGTGAGGCCAGAGACATGTAAAATGGACTTACACGTCTTCAGTGACGCCTCAGAGGTCGCATACGGATCAGTAGCCTACTTGCGGGCCCAAGACCAGGGGGGAGAGATCTACACAGCATTTGTCCTCGCCCGCTCGAGAGTAGCCCCACGCAAGCAACAGTCTATCCCACGTCTAGAGCTCTGCGCAGCCCTAGCCGGAGCGCACCTAGCCACGCTCATCCAACGTGAGCTCACCATACCGGTGTCTAGAACAATCCTGTGGTCAGATTCCACGACGGTACTCGCCTGGATCAAATCGGACTCATGCAAGTACAAAGTCTTCGTGGGAGTCAGAGTCACCGAGATTCAAGACTTAACCGAAGAGTTAACCGGAGAAACAGAGTGGCGCTACGTTGATACAAAACAGAACCCAGCTGACGTCATCACCCGGGGGATGCCCCTGGATGACCTCACCCGTCGCAATGTCTACAGTGACGGCCCCGCATTCCTAAGACTCCCGGAAAGACAGTGGCCCATGCCTATCCCGAGGGAAGCAAGTCCAGAGGAGGTGGAAATTAAGAAGTCTGTGTTCTGTGGATTGAGCACCGTAGCCTCCACCGACCCTAACATAGACGATTGCACGTCCATAGAGAGTGCACAACAAAGAACATTCCTGCGGTACCACCCGGAGTGCAAGTCCCCCGCTGATATGTCAGCAGCTAACTACGAGGAAGCAGAATTGCTTCTACTGCAGCGAGCCCAGAGAGACTCGTTCCCCGATGAATTGGCCTGTCTACAGGGAGGAAAGCCCGTCCCATCCGACAGCAGATTAATTCACCTGGCCCCCGAGAGCGACGCTCACACCCTCATCAGAGTGGGTGGTCGCCTACGCAGAGCCCCCAATCTACCGGATGACATTAAATACCCGATCGTATTGAACAGCCGACACAAGGTCACAGAGCTGATTATAAAGAAATACGATGAGGATGTACATCACGCAGGAGCAGAAAGAGTCTTCGCGGAAATCAGACGTCGTTACTGGATCCTACAAGGAAGAGAGGCGGTACGACGCTTCCAGCGAACATGTCTAGACTGCCGCAAGTGGCGCGCGCAGCCCAGCATACCAAGGATGGCTGACCTTCCTCCATGTCGCCTCCGAATCGGTGACAAGCCATTCCACTCAACGGGTATGGACTGCTTTGGCCCGCTGCACATAAAGAAAGGAAGAGGAACCGAGAAGCGGTGGGGTATTGTATTCAAATGCATGACCACCAGAGCGATACACATCGAGCTTCTCCCGACCATGAGCACAGACTCATTCCTTATGGCCTTCCGAAGATTCACATCACGGAAAGGAAGACCGTCTACCCTATTGTCCGATCATGGGACAAACTTCAAAGGCGGCGAAAGAGAGCTGAGAGAGAGCTTCCAAGCTATGGGCCCAGAACTTAAGACCCACCTCGCTCCAGCACAGGTTGATTTCCAATTCAACCCCCCAAACGCACCCCACTTCGGTGGCACTTGGGAACGAGAAGTGCGCTCCATAAAGACAGCCCTGTACGCAGTACTTGGGGCCCAGACTGTGGCGGAAGAAGTCCTAATGACAGTCCTCACGGAGATTGAGGGAGTACTTAACTCGAAGCCCCTCGGATATGTCTCCAGTGATGTGGCGGATATCGACCCAGTTACCCCCAACACACTCCTGATGGTGCGGCTAGATCCTGCATTACCACAGACAATGTACCGGCCTGAAGAAGCGAACGGCCGACGAATGTGGAGGTACAGCCAAGTATTAGCCGACAAGTTTTGGAACAGTTTCCTACTGCACTACCTACCGTCTCTACAGACCCGCCAGAAGTGGGTAAAGGAGAGAGACAATTTGACAGAAGGAACAGTCGTCATGATTATTGATCAATCACTGCCCAGAGCTATGTGGCCGGCCGGCCGCGTAAGCAAAGTGATCACCGGTGCCGACGGCAAGGTCCGAGCAGCTGAAGTGCTCGTCCAGGGTCGCACTTACACCCGTCCCGTGGCAAGGCTCATAGAACTGCCTCGACTCCCAGACACAATCGATGATGACCATGACCCTACAACCCTATGACTTTGTGAAGTTGACTGACCCCTATAGCAAACCCTTATGTGTAAATAGACAACGCGATTAATCTGTCTCTGTTTAACTGATTAGGTCTGGGACCTATTCAGGGGGTGGCTGTTGTGAAGGGCCAGATTAAACCGAATATATATATTTATTTATATATATATATTTAATTGTATTTGTATATTCTCTAATATTCCCTGATATCCCTTGTATATTCCTTGTACAATATGCATTGAATATCCATTCTAGCCTACTGAACATCCCATAATAGTCTCCATTCTACTATTGGTCGAGACCTTGGTGCCAGGCTGCCATACCCCTCAGACCCAGTTCAAACGTACCGCTCGACATGTACGAACAAGTCCTAGTTCCGCGTAGGAATTTGGCTACCGCACCACTAATGGGACTATTTGTTCATAGTGCGTATATATACTGCGCTACTAAAGTAGGACTTTCTTTTCAGTCCAGTTTCTTACCCTCCAATAGAGTCACAGACGTAAAGCCTCCCCGCGACGCCACGTGTGGGAGTAAGGCCAAGTTCGCCTACCATCGGTATTGAGACATCGTGTATATTAATATTTGAATAGTCATATTTGGCACTATATCGTCGAGTTGGACGTAGTCTATTAAGCTAATAATAGTCTGTTAATATATAGTGCTTCGTGCGGTGAGAATACTACCGTAGTCAGTACCCCATCGTTTCGGGCAGAGAACTGGCTGCTTACCCAGGGTGGTTGACCCTATGTGAAGCTGCACCCGAGGAGCCCCAGAGCCGACGAGCGAGTGGACCTGTATACCGGATTATTCTACCGACGACAGCCCGCCTTCCCAGGCACGGATTATGCTTTGGATACTTTGATTATTCCATGGATAAAGACCCCCGACACTGCCGTGTGTTGGAACCCCCCCCCCCTGGAGAGGACGCAAGGTGAGGAGACGCTCTGCAAGACGAGGTCGCTTCACGTCTCTCCCCCGTGGACCGGAGAGAGCCGGCCCACAAAGAGTCCACCTGCTTTCATCTGTGGTCCAAGGATCGCCGGCGCATTGAACGGCACTACAGTGGGTTCACCTGGGATACCCTTGGCCGGACGAGGCAGCCGGATTCTACCCCCCCCCCCCCTCCTACTCCTGTCGGCTTACAAGCGACCGGATTAACCCCCCTCTAGTGTATCTAGTATATAATCATTAAAGTATCATTGCTGTTATTCCTTAACTATTCCAGGTCGTATATTTACCACCTGCGCCTTCAGAGATTGGACATTCTCTATTGATATACCGACGAATACTCCTTGCCATAAAAGTGCATACTATTTCAATTCATAAATGTAATTAAGTGATTAAGTGCTTATTCTACACACCATCGCTGTGTAGAAATAAAGACCTGTTTCTAATTCGTACATTTGTGTTGGATCCGTTTCATCTACGTGGGAGTGTTCATGATAATATATTTATGCCGTGTACTGGGTGGCCGAATATTAAGTACAAAGGTAGTGGTAGTAAGTATCATATCTAGTAATACAGTCAGGGAATTGTACCCCTCAGTTACAAAGGGGATTACAGTAATGCCCCCAACTAAAATATGTACACATAGTTTAGGATGTTGTGCATCCCTGGGGACAATCACTTTGGATCTTAAATAAACTGTTTCAGAAATATAGCTTTAGAAAAAAAATTGGTTTTGTGGCACAACTTGCCCCTGGTTCGGGGTAAGTTGTGACATTAGAGAGAATACACTGGGGTAAATTTTGCCATTGATTGTAAAACAGATCATTTTAATCTCAAAAGCGGTAAAAGCTTCATCTCCTTTCCAACCTGACGTATAGTCTTCCCCTGTTGCACCTCTTTCACTGCTCTTTCCAACTTCTCAAGAGGAGTTGAAACCCTGTCTGTCTTCCGTTTGTGTGGCATGATGGATTTTGGTCTAAAATTAAGAATATCACATAGTTTTAGTGATCAAATGTAAGAATACAATGTACAATAACAATAAAATACAATAAAGTAATATATATAGTTAATAATTATAAGTTGGGGCAACTTAACAAACAAAACATCTGGCACAACTTAACCCAGGCACTTTGGCACAAATCACCCCAAGCCTACCATTTTGAAAAAAATTCATCCCCCAGCTGTTTTGAGCTAGCATCATGCTAACTGTATAGACGCATGGTGTAGCTTACTAAAGCACTAAAACATGTGTGAACTGTTTTCAAAGTTGTCTATAATTGTTCAAACACAGCAATCAAAAAACCTTGATCATACAAATTTTACTTGAACTTAAATGTGCTTACCTCTCAAGCCAGGTGTCTCCCTTCTTTGCAGGTTGAGTGAAATGGATGCCTCTTAAAAAATATGTTGTCACATGACCAACTTCTTCTATGGTTTTCTAGATAACAGGGGTGGCACTACTTGCCCCTTGGCACTTCTTACCCCACTCTCCCCTACTTCTACATTGAAAATATATTACTACTAGGGCTGTCCCCGACTAAGGATTTGGATAGTCGACTATGATTGGCAAAAAAATTAAATAGAAATAGTATAATATATATATATTTTTGTATCATTCCATTTGGTGCTTAATGTCTGAAGGAGTCGACTGAAGGCTTGTTGTCCTCTGCAAAAGCATGCAATTGGTCCACTGATGGATACATCTTGATATTTGTCTAGTCTAGTGTGTTCATTAGATGGGTGAAATCCTCTTTCAGTGCCTCTGTGCCTGTTTTCTTAGGCAGTTGGCCTCTGGTAGGCCTCAGGCGCCTAAGGAAGTTCCAAGTTAGCCAGAAGATCCTTAAGAACTTCTACTCATGTACAATAGAGAGCATCTTGACCGGCAACATCACCTCCTGGTTTGGGAATAGCACTGCAAAAGACCAAAGCAGACTACAAAGAGTGACACGTTCAGCCGAACGCACAATTGGAGGGGGGCTCCCCACCCTCCAGAACATTTACTACAAGCGTTGCAAGGGCAAGGCTAAGAGAATCATTAAAGACTCCAGTCACCCGAACAACTGCCTCTTCGAACTGCTGCGGTCAGGCAAGCGATACAGGAGTCTCAAGGCGAGCACAGAAAGACTCAGAAGTAGCTTCTATCCCCAGGCCATCAGGCTGCTAAACGAACAATGAATGAACACTACACAACAACAACCACCAAACGCACATAGCACACACATCCACACGCACACACCCACTTTAAACAAACACACTGTAGCACCCACTCCACACACTTTATAGCACACACCCACTTTAAACAAACACACTGTAGCACCCACTCCCCACACTTTATATTTATGGATGAAGGATTGCACTACAACTCGTACACCTTACTGTAAATTGTACCTAAAATTGTACCTCATCCCATTTCTGCTTTGCACTAGATAGTACTGTACATTAGTACACTGCATAGTATTGTGTATTGTATATTATATGGTAACTCAGAACATTGTACATATGTCTATACCGAACACTGTGACCTCATTTTCTTCTTCTAAATTCATGCTATATTATGTTATTATGTTATTTGATACTATCTTGTCTAGCACAGTCTCTGGAGCGTAACAGTAAGAAGCATTTTGTATGAAAGTATTCTGTACTTCTGTATGACAACTATTAAAGAACTTGAACTTGAACTTGGTATGCGTGCCATTAGCGTTAGCCACGCTTCTAAGAGGTTGGCAGTCGACTACGGCTCCTTTCGACCGATTAGTCGACTATTCGACTAATAGGGGTCAGCCTTAATTACTACACAGGACAGAATGTTGCTTACTGTTTACTCATCAGATATCTCTATACTCTGCGTCCCACAGAGCCCTCTTCACTCGCTGGAGCGACTCAGAGAAAGCAGTCTACACTATCCCTGGGGTGTCCCCGGGTATGATCCAGCTCATCATAGAGTACTCCTACACACGCTTTGTGCTGGTGACAGCAGAGAACGTGGAAGAGCTTCTGGTGGCTGCAGACCAGCTTCGCGTCACTGGCATAGTAGGAGCGTGCTCTGACTTCCTAGAAGGCCAGCTGTCTCTGGAAAACTGTGTCGGCATCTGGAGGTTCACGGACATCTACTGCTGCCCTGACCTGAGGCGCAAGGCCCATCTCTGCATCGTGTGCCACTTTGAGGAGATGTTGCACGTCTCACAGGAGTTTGTGGAGCTGTCCCCGCAGCAACTGGTGGACATCATCGAGAGGGATGACCTGAACGTGAAGAGCGAGGAGACGGTGTTCGAGGCCGTCCTCCGTTGGATCAACCACTCCCGTGAGGAGCGTAAAACACACATCCGTTTGCTGCTGCCCAAGGTAACTAATTGTATTACGGATACGCAAACATGGTTGCTAGTGCCTAAGCCACATTTATTTTTAATT
>NW_028172184.1:436268-441268 GCF_963971535.1 Notolepis coatsorum
GCCGTACTTTAGCTATGTTTCTAAGGTGGAAGAATTAAGTTTTTGTCAACTTGTTGATTGTGATTTAAAGCTTAGGTCTGAGTCTACCATAACACCAAGACTTAACTTACTCAAATACAGTCAGCAGCTGGATAGACCACAGATGGAAATTAGCTTCTGCTAAATCTGGTGCAAACATATTTTCATGTAACAATGATGAATTGTAAAAAAAAACATTTTTATTTTTATTTTTTTTTAAATAGATTCTGGGCTTTTCAGAAAACATTCGGGGCTTGAGCCCAAGTAGCCACCCCCTAGCCCCGCCCCTGCTGGTGAGTGACGGGGAGATCGGACCGCACGCGGGGAACAACCGAGGACACCTGCTGGGTCAGCGGGGGGAAACAACAAGGGGAGAGAGAGAGACTGTAGAGAAGCCGGCCATTCTCTGTCCTCGCTCCACAATGGTGGAACGGACTTCCCACCACAGTCAGGAAACAGCTGAAACCCTTCAGTTTGAACAGGCTGACTCCAGAGCTATAGGCAGGGCCTCAAAACGATGACAGACTACAAAGGCACCTCCCTCAAACTGAACAGTGATCTCAATACCTTCTATGCAAGGTTTGAGGCTGGGAATAACAACACCAGCCTACAAGCCACGGCAATGGAGGGGGGGGGGGACACTGTTGATGGAGACTCAGTGTTCAGGGTAACAGAGCATGAGGTGAGGTGGACCTTTAAAAAGTGAATATCAGGAAGGCAGCAGGTCCAGACGGCATCCCCGGCCGCGTCCTGAAAGTCTGTGCCGACCAACTGGCCCCGGTATTCACTGACATATTTAACCTGTCCTTAGAACAGGCTGTCATCCCCACCTGTCTGAAGAAGTCCACTATTATCCCTGTACCTAAAAAATCCAAGCCTGCTTGCCTCAACGACTACCGCCCTGTACAGGCACGTGCACACATAGAGCTCAAGGGGTGCTTGAGCACCTGCCTTTTTGAGCCTCATAAAAAAGTGCCCTTTTTGAATTTTTTTTATATTTTTTATATATTTTTTTTATTTAAATGTTTACCGTTACGCATATAGACTGCCCTTCCAACAGCAAAATTTCAGGATAGAATAAAAATATTAGGTAAAGAGAGAGAGATGCCCCATATTCCATTGCAGTTTGCACGGCCTCCTCAGCGTGTCTCTCCGCGGACCTATATATTTTATGCATAGCGTGGGTGGTGATGATGATGATGATGATGATGATAGAAACTAGGGATGTCCCGATCCGATCACGTGATTTTACGAAGATCAGGATCGGCAAAAAATAAATTAAAAAATCTGGAATTTTTTTATATATTTTTTTTAAACTTTTTTTTTTTTATTCAACAAACATGACCATGTTCACGTCTTAAACTCATACTGAGGCCTTAGTTTTGGTTTTAAATTGCATATCATCATTCATTTATTTATTGTCACACAGAGCAGAAGAATTTTGCCAAAACAAACCAATAGTATCCAGCTGCAGAACGGCAGACCAGCCACACTCTCAGACCCAAACGCATTTCCTTTGATTTAATTATACATCAAATGATTTATGTCAAGGATTGCAATGCCTCGCTTGAATGAAGTTAACTTTTCACCTGGATAACGTCAACATTCAGGGTGAATGTAATGTGGGAAATTGGGATTAAAAAAATTAAAAATTAAAAATAAAATTTGGGTCTGAGAGTGTTGCTGATCTGCCGTTCTGCAGCTGACCCATTTTTTTTTTTTTTTTTTTTTTTTTTTTTTAATCCCAATTTCCCACATTACATTCACCCTGAATGTTGACGTTATCCAGGTGAAAAGTTAACTTCATTCAAGCGAGGCATTGCAATCCTTGACATAAATCATTTGATGTATAATTAAATCAAAGGAAATGCGTTTGGGTCTGAGAGTGTGGCTGGTCTGCCGTTCTGCAGCTGGATACTATTGGTTTGTTTTGGCAAAATTCTTCTGCTCTGTGTGACAATAAATAAATTAATGATGATATGCAATTTAAAACCAAAACTAAGGCCTCAGTATGAGTTAAAGACGTGAACATGGTCATGTTTGTTGAATAAAAAAAATAAAAATAATAATAGTAATATATATATATATATATTTGATCGGATCGGGAAATATCGGTATCGGTAGATACTCAAAATCACATGATCGGGATCGGATCGGGAGCAAAAAAACGTGATCGGGACATCCCTAATAGAAACCGCTGTGGCGCATACAGTTGAATGCTGGTATTACACTCATTGAGGGACACGAAGAAGTCAAGTCCGATGGGATTTGGGAATCTCCAATACAAATCGGGATTGGAATATAAAATTACATTTATATTAAACAATACAGAATATAGGGTACTTCTTGGGGTCTGTAGGGTAAGCACTTATTCCCTCCCCCCTGAACATTTATGGAGATGTATGGGCCTTTTAAGTCAGTGATAAAAGTGTCTTTCAAGGATAAGTGAGATCCTGCACTGATTATTATAGTTCAATATTCAATATTTGATCACCAAAACCCCCCAAAAAACATAAAAAGGGGGCCCCCCCATCTGAAAAGGACCCTTAAAAAACAGGGTTGTTTTAACGCGCGCTCGGTTAAAACACACACAGGTTTGATTGATTGAAAACTTTATTAACAGATTGCAGAATGGGTACAATACAGTACAGCTCAATACACACAATTGTTAAGGGGATGCAGACCAGAGAAAGACTTTCGTCTTGTTTACATCAGGGTCCCCCATTTTCAATTCATCAGGACATATATGACATACAGATAGACAGTACTGCTACATCTATACATTTATGACATACCAGATTTGCAAATACAATACTGTTTGTGATACAAAAAGAGTCAAGAAAACGGAGTATATACATTTGACGTAGAAACTGTACATTGGAGGAGGTTGGGTGGGGTTGTGTGGGGGGGGTTGGGTACATTGGGATATTGACAACCATTCTGGGTAATTTACATTAGAGGTGGTTGGGGGGGGGGGGGAGAAACACTGTATAAACAAGCAAAACTGTACATTGGGGGGGGGGGCACACTGTACAAACAAGCAAAATTGTACATTGGAATATTGACAAAACCATACTAGGTAAATTACTGTACATTGGAGTGGGTTGGGTTAGGACATTTACAGGGGCCAGTTTCGAATTGCAGTCTCCCGTAGGTGTCCCTTGAGAGTGGTTTTGAAAGTGGGTAGTGATTCACATTCCTCTACAGTTTTAGGTAGGGCGTTCCACATTGATGTGGCATAATTGCGAAACGTGTTTGAGCCGAATCTGGGTTTAACATGATTTGTGGAGCTCCCTCTGGTGTTGTGATCGTGGTATTCACTGACCTTTGGGAAGTATTTTGACATGTACATGGGTACCTTGGTCGTGTAGTGTATCTTGTAGACCAGGCCCATTGCAAGTTGCTGTACTCTGTCGTCTACTCTAAGCCATCCTAGGTTGTCAAAGTGGGTAGGTATAGTGCCCTTTTCAGCCTTTGAGCACCTGCCCCTCTAAAGTCCTGTGCACATCCCTGCAATCAACTGTTGTTTACAGTTCTCATATCTAACTCTAGTTCTCCACATATTTATTGTCTCATTGTGTGAAATATCATATAAGATATGCTCCAATCATGTTTATTTTATTTGTATTCAATTACTCATTCATGAAAACTTAGGTACAGGCACCAACATCACCATTCTAGGTTTAATAGAATAAAAGTTATGAAGCGTAATTCGAAATAAATACAGAAATTGCAGCCATCTTTGATTTTTGCCATACCAGAATATTCAAAACATCAATATTTGAACTCCAGTTGATTTCTCACACAGTATTAACTTAAATAGCAATACAACATTATATTACACAGCAATTGTGTGAACATTAAGACGTTTTTATAAAGAATTCATGATTTCGATTGTGGCCATTTTGGATACGTGTCTGGTTCCTTGACACTCAAGCCAAAATTGTTCTATAGATCCTTATCTTCAAATTAGAAGTGGAAACGAAACTTTCGCATATACATTTTAAATGACTGAGTGTCCAGGCACCCCACTATCAGAAAATTGTGTGGTTTTCTGGTCAGCAGGAGATGTGCATCTCTGGCAGCTTATGGCCAGTGGCATTGTTCGTCAAATAGTGTTGAACTTGAGTGTTACACCCTGAGTGCATAGTAAAATAGACATATTAGCATGGTAGGTAGTAGTATACGGATAGTAACATAGTACATAGTAGTAAGGTACTAGTAAAAGACAGTTATTTATATATATATTATATTGTAGAAATCATCGGAATAGAGAAACGCACAATTTCAGTTTACAACACAAAGCCATGTGTCATTTATTTCGCAGTAGCACAAGTGACAGCTGTCAGAACTATAGCTTCTGACAGCTCGTAGTAATCAAACATTTATCAATGAAACCCCACACAGGGCGTCTCCTCTCAGCCCAACCCAAAACCAACCTCCTTAAAGTGACAGTGCCCCATCAACACATCAAAACAATACCGTGGGGAATTATGTCTCTATAGAACCCACTACAATATAAATATTATATTTATTAAGAAGGTTATTTATTTATTTGCATCTCAGATATTGATTGAAGAGGTGTGTTTCTATATGGGTGACATGTCCCCATACACAGGGCATACGAGGGCATTCGCATGCAGTCACCAGCTCTCCACCAATCCAATTCCTATATGGGAGATTTCCCACGACCTGTTAAGATGGCACTCTCTTACGTTAAGACAGCACTCTCTAACGCCACCATCGCCAAAACACCAAAAGAGCATCAAATCACTGACCTCTAGGACCATCATTCAGGTCATAGTACCAGTTAGATTAGATTACATTGAAATGTATTGTCATCATACAGCATAAGTACATTACAATGAAAATAAGTGGGGCATCCAACCCGAGTGCAAATGTAACAGTAAAGTGCAATAGTAATATTAATATAGTGATTAAGCTGGGTATAAGATATATACATTTGTTCTACTGAGTATAAT
>NW_028172184.1:443768-483768 GCF_963971535.1 Notolepis coatsorum
GCAGCCAGCTGCGAGTGACAGGGTTGAACCTGCACACACTGCTGAGACGCTCTAGGTCGTCCCGGCCGCCGACGCAGTAGACCAGACCGTGGAGGTAAGCGGTGCCGTGGCCCCTCCGGGGACTCTCCGCCTCAACGCTCACGTCCATCCATCCACCGGCTCGGATATCGTAAGCCTCCATGGTCAGGATGCCGCCACTCCAGCAGCTTCCGATGGCCAATAGGACCTCCTGGGGCCGGCGTGGGCGGGTCAGGGGGTTTGAGAGCCAGTCGGAGCCAGCGCGGTTCAGGACGCTGAGGATGAGGGCCCTGCAGTCGTGGCTGTCCCTCACCACAGGGTTGTTCTGGACGTTGTTCAGCAAGTAGTCAGGCCTCATCAAGCCCAGGCGAACCTGGGAAGAGACAAGCAGACAGAGGGTACAACTTAGACATCGGTTGTAGACGGTTTCTGTTGCTAGGGAACAGTTTGGACCCAAATGTTTGACAACCACTGTACTAGGGAACCTAGTGTTGTTTTAATGTAATGCACAATAATAATTTTTTTTTTTTTTTATTTTTTATAAATGTTTTTCTTTTCTTTTCTTTTTATACATAAAACAGAACATAACAGTACAATAATAATAATAATAATAATAATAATAATAATAATAATAATAATAATAATAATAATAATAATAATAATAATAATAATAATAATAATAATAATAATAATAATAATAACAATGACAACAGGGACGACAACAATAATAACAGTAACATGAATCATAATGACCTTGACAAGAGACAGACAAACAAGAAAAATTAAAATAATAAAAATTAAATTAAAAATAAATGTGTATCCGTAATACAATTAGTTACCTTGGGCAGCAGCAAAGGGATGTGTGTTTTACGCTCCTCACGGGAGTGGTTGATCCAACGGAGGACGGCCTCGAACACTGTCTCCTCGCTCTTCACGTTCAGGTCATCCCTCTCGATGATGTCCACCAGTTGCTGCGGGGACAACTCCACAAACTCTTGTGAGACGTGCACCATCTCCTCAAAGTGGCACACAATGCAGAGATGGGCCTTGCGCCTCAGGTCAGGGCAGCAGTAGATGTCCGTGAACCTCCAGATGCCAACACAGTTTTCCAGAGACAGCTGGCCCTCTAGGAAGTCAGAGCACGCTTGTACTATGCCAGTGACGCGAAGCTGGTCTGCAGCCACCAGAAGCTCTTCCACGTTCTCTGCTGTCACCAGCACAAAGCGTGTGTAGGAGTACTCTATGATGAGCTGCATCATACCCGAGGACACCCCAGGGATAGTGTAGACTGCTTTCTCTGAGTCGCTCCAGCGAGTGAAGAGGGCTCTGTGGGACGCAGAGTATAGAGATATCTGATGAGTAAACAGTAAGCAACATTCTGTCCTGTGTAGTAATTAAGGCTGACCCCTATTAGTCGAATGGTCGACTAATCGGTCGAAAGGAGCCGTAGTCGACTGCCAACCTCTTAGAAGCGTGGCTAACGCTAATGGCACGCATACCAGAGGCCAACTGCCTAAGAAAACAGGCACAGAGGCACTGAAAGAGGATTTCACCCATCTAATGAACACACTAGACTAGACAAATATCAAGATGTATCCATCAGTGGACCAATTGCATGCTTTTGCAGAGGACAACAAGCCTTCAGTCGACTCCTTCAGACATTAAGCACCCCCCACAGCCCAAATGGAATGATAAAATAAAAAGAAATATATATATTATACTTTTTTTTTTCTTTTTTTTTGACTAACAGTCGACTAATGGCAAATTTTGGCCAATCATAGTCGACTATCCAAATCCTTAGTCGGGGACAGCCCTAGTAGTAATATATTTTCACTGTAGAAGTATATAATAGGGTCTTAGCACAGTAGAAGTATAGTATCTGTTAACAGTAGAAGTACAGTATAGTATCTGTTTACAGTAGAAGTGCAGTATATTATCTGTTTACAGTAGAAGTGCAGTATATTTTTAGAGTAGAAGTGCAGTATAGTATCTGTTTACATTCGAAGTACAGTATAGTATCTGTTTACAGTAGAAGTACAGTATAGTATCTGTTTACAGTAGACGCACAGTATAGTATCTGTGTACAGTAGAAGTACAGTATATCTTCTTTTTACAGTAGACATACAGTATAGTATATTTTTACAGTAGGCACACAGTATATTATCTGTTTACAATAGAAGTACAGTACAGTATCTGTTTACAGTAGAAGTATAGTATAGTATATTTTTTTAATTCGAAGTACAGTATAGTATATGTTTACAGTAGAAGTACAGTATAATATCTGTTTACAGTAGAAGTACAGTATAGTATCTGTTTACAGTAGAAGTACATTATATTATCTTTTTACAGTAGAAGTACAGTATAGTATATATTTACAGTAGACATACAGTAGTATCTGTTTACAGTAGAAGTATAGTATCCGTTTACAGTAAAAGTACAGTATGGTAAAACACACCTCTTCACCAAGGCTTTTCCCATCAGTTAGTTTTAGATTAAATTAGGTCCATTATCCCCTACTTTCCCTCATCCCCTCTCCCCCCCCCTATTTTCCTTGCCCTATTTTTGTCCTGATTGTAAAGCGACCTTGGGTTCTATGAAAGGCGCTATATAAATTTGATCTATTATTATTATTATTATTATTATTATTATTATTATTATTATTATTATTATTATTATTATTATTATTATTATTATTATTATTATTATTATTATTATTATTATTATTATTATTATTATTATCTGTTTACTAACCAAGCTAACCTGAACCAAGCTAACCTGAACCAAGCTAAACTTACCTGAAATAGTCACTGCAGTCACACAGTAGGGCCTTGTGGGCATTCAACTCAGTGCTGTTGACTTTAATAACCACATCACAGAACCTTCCCTCCAGACGCAGCTCATTCAGGATTGTACAGGACATTGTTTCCTTTACCATGTGGTGATTTTAAATTGTATCTACAAAATATATTCAAGCTTACAGACAACTAGCCGGAAACAACAAGTGAGACCTTCACTTGTCTTCTGAGATCTGATAACTTCTGAGAGAATTGTTGAATATATACTGTACCACATGTTCTAGAATGTTTGATTATGACATCATACTGTGACATCATGAATGGTCTAGAATGTGCTATTATGACATCATACTGTAACATCACAAATGTTCTAGAATGTTTGATTATGACATCATACTGTGACATCACAAATGTTCTAGAATGAGCTATTATGACATCATACTGTGACATCACAAATGTTCTAGAATGATTGATGACATCATACTGTGACATCACAAATGTTCTAGAATGAGCTATTATGACATCATACTGTGACATCACAAATGTTCTAGAATGATTGATTATGACATCATACTGTGACATCACAAATGTTCTAGAATGTTTGATTATGACATCATACTGTGACATCACAAATGTTCTAGAGTGTTTGGTTATGACATCATACTGTGACATCACAAATGTTCTAGAATGTTCTATTATGACATCATACTGTGACATCACAAATGTTCTAGAATGTGCTATTATGACATCATACTGTGACATCACAAATGTTCTAGAATGTTCTATTATGACATCATACTGTGACATCACAAATGTTCTAGAATGTTTGATTATGACATCATACTGTGACATCACAAATGTTCTGGAATGTTTGATTATGACATCATACTGTGACATCCAGTTATTATTAACTAACAGCGTTCGTTTTTTCAGTAACGAATAATCTCATATTTAATGTTGCCCAGTTGTGGCCTGTTGAGGGGCAATATACATATCAAAAGTTCCAAAACATCTATTGTGTTTGTATTTGTATGATCCACTATATAAACATAGTAATTATAATATCTACATACATGGCATTTGATTGGAGGCTAGTCTCACTTTGTCCCACAGCAACATTAAAATAGTTTAGATTTGTGTATGTTGTTTATGTAAAACATTTACTTGAAAGTAACGCAATAGTTACTTTCTGAAGTAACTAGTTACTTTTATAATTTGTAACTGAGTAAGTAATTTAGTTACTTTTTGGAAGAAGTAACTAGTAACTGTAACTAGTTACTTTTTAAAAGTAACTTGCCCAACACTGGTGACATCACAACGGAATATGTTTGAGTTTCATTTGAATAATTCAAATAATATGTTATATTATTATATTATATTATGTTATTTATAAAAAATAACAAATACAATTATAAAAAACTACATAAAACAATGATACAAATTATAATAAAATATTTAAGTAAAATGTAAAAATAAGACAATGAAATAAAGATAATAATTCATTTAAAAGCTATTTTAAAAAGGTAAGTTTTGAGCAGTGCCAACCGAGTCTGCTGTCCTAACAGACTTGGGGTCTGTAGGGTAAGCACTTATTCCCTCCGCCCTGAACATTTATGGAGATGTATGGGCCTTTTAAGTCAGTGATAAAAGTGTCTTTCAAGGATAAGTGAGCTCCCGCACTGATTCTTATGGTTCAATATTCACTATTTGATCACCAAAACCCCCCCAAAAGCATAAAAAGGCCCCACCCCGCCCAAAAATGGCCCCCAAAAATAGCACAGGCCCAGTGCCCTTTTCAGCCTTTGAGCACCTGCCCCTCTAAAGTCCTGTGCACGTCCCTGGCCCTGTAGCTCTCACCTCCATAGCCATGAAGTGCTTTGAGAAGCTAGTAAAGGGCTACATCTGCTCCTCCCTCCCCATCAACATGGACCCCCTGCAATTTGCATATCGCCCCAACAGGTTCACGGAGGACGCCATAGCCCATGTGCTGCACACAGCAGCATCACACCTGGACAAGAGGCAGGGGAACTATGTGAGAATGCTGTTCATCGACTACAGCTCAGCATTCAATACCATAGTCCCCTCCAAACTCATAGCCAAGCTCAGGTACCTGGGCTTGAACTATGACCTCTGCCAGTGGGTCTTGTACTTCTTGACGGGCAGACCCCAGGTGGTGAGAGCAGGCAACTGCACCTCCTCATCCATCACCCTCAACATAGGGGCCCCCCAGGGCTGTGTTCTGAGTCCCCTCCTCTACTCCCTGTACACACATGACTGTGTGGCTCAGCGGAACAACAACACAATCCTCAAATTTGCTGACGACACAGTAGTTGTGGGCCTGATTTCTGCAAACGACGAGAGGGCCTACCTGGAAGAGGTCAAGGTCCTGGCGGGATGGTGCCAAGAGAACAGCCTCTCCCTGAACGTCAGCAAAACAAAGGAGATGATTGTGGACTTTAGGAGGTCGGGGGTCAGGGACTACAGCCCCCTCAGCATCGACGGGGCACCGGTTGAGAGAGTGAACAGTTTTAAGTACCTCGGAGCCCACATATCCGAGGACTTGACATGGACCACACACATTGACAGTGTTGTGAAGAAGGCACGACAACGCCTCTACTTCCTCAGGCGCCTAAGGAAGTTCCAAGTCAGTCAGAAGATCCTTAAGAACTTCTACTCATGTACAATAGAGAGCATCCTGACTGGCAATATCACCTCCTGGTTTGGGAATAGCACCGCAGAAGACCGAAGCAGACTACAGAGAGTGACACGTTCAGCCGAACGCACAATAGACCTATCTCAAACCCTGCCCTCTTTTCTTGATCCTCAAGAACATTTACAACAAGCGGTGCAGGGGTATGGCTAAGAGAATCATCAACCATTTCTGCTTTACACTATATAGTATTGTATATTAGTACATTGCATAGTATATTGTATATCGCTGCTGTCGGGACAAAACTTCATAACTCCATTTTTTGAAAAAAAAATGTATTATATAAATCAACTCCGTAGATCATCCTCCATATGTGTGTGTGAGTTTTACAAAGTTTAAACAATGGGAAAGCATTAAACCGATCATCTGTCTAAACCTCCTAACTCTATTCACCCTCAAATCTGTGTTAGTTTTTTTCATCTGCTGAAAAGTTGGGTTTTTGGAGTTATGAGGTTTTGTCCCGACAGCAGCGATATTGTATTGTATGGTAACTCAGTTACTTCTATTCTGCATCGAACATTGTACATATGTGACGTCTATTTTTACTTCTATTTTACATGCTATACTATTTTATTTCATACTTATCTTGTCTAGCACAGTCTCTGGAGCGTAACAGTAAGACGCATTTTGTATAAAAGTATTCTGTACTTCTGTATGACAACTAATAAAGAAACTTGAACTTGAAACTTGAATCAATCTTTCACCGTCGACTAAAAACACACTTCTTTAATCAATATCTGAAATTAAGGAAATTATCATGCTCTTTACAACTAAATAATCTTCCTTGCTTATATTACTACCTACTATACTAATACTGTATGTCTCTAGTATATGTACTCAACACTGCGGCGCCCAAGTCCCTACGCTGTTTGATGAACATTGTTCCTGATGACTTGTCGTACAGAACGTGTAAGTCGCTTTGCATAAAAGCGTCAGCTAAATGACTAAATGTAAATGTAATGAGGGAACGTGGTTAGAGGAGGTGCTCACCGCCACAGTCATGCCAGGTACCCCTCCCCCTCTTGGGGTGACTCCTGCCGCCCCAACACGCCCGGGGACCAATCCAAGTGCTCCTGTGCGTCTTCGTCAGGGATGTGACAGCATTAGCTGTCTGTTCTGCATGTTTTTCCATTGGGTTTATCCCCTTTTCTGGAGGGGAAACTCTTGCGAGCACGGGGGGGAACATGCTAAATCCACACAGAAAGGCCTCAGAGATACCTCACCTGGGTACCCGGCAGCGTCTATTCGAATACCAACCGGTTCATGATTCCGCGTTCGCGTTTTGCGCTCTGATTGGCCACTGATGTTTCTGGTTGCACCAATAGTGTGACGGCAAGTTCTATCACCGGTTAAGCTTAGGCACTCTTTCGAAGTTGGTTAGAGTTTGTCTTAGAGCAGGGCGATAGAACGCCAGCCCTGATTCCAAACTCTAAACTTAACCAACTTCGAAAGAGTCGCCGAAGCTTAACCAGTGATAAACTAGGCGTTAGGTAGTTTGCTGCTGGTCGAGGCGGAAATGGGCGCGTCACGCAATTGGGCACACATGTCACATGACCAGAAACGTCCGTGGCCAATCAGATCGCACCAGAAACGCCAGTGGCCAATCAGATTCGCAAAACGCGAACGTGGAAGCACGAACTGATTGGTATTCGAATAGACGCTACCCGGCAAGTGGGGGAATCGAAGCTGTCTGTCTGTCTGTCTGTCTGTCTGTCTGTCTGTCTGTCTGTCTGTCTGTCTGTCTGTCTGTCTGTCTGTCTGTCTGTCTGTCTGTCTGTCTGTCTGTCTGTCTGTCTGTCTGTCTGTGCTGTCTCTCTATCTATCTATCTATCTATCTATCTATCTATCTATCTATCTATCTATCTATCTATCTATCTATCTATCTATCTATCTATCAGTCCTCCGTTGGCATCTCCGGAATCCCCCTCACCTTGCTCCAATCATACCTCTCACACAGGCACCAATTCATCTCTATCAACAACTGCAAATCCCCCACTGCCCCCATCACTCATGGTGTCCCCCAAGGCTCAGTACTTGGTCCCCTACTCTTCATCCTCTACATCCTTCCACTTGGTCTGATTCTCCGCCAACATGGCCTGCGTTTTCACTGTTATGCAGACGACACTCAGCTCTACCTCTCCACCAAGACTATCACTCCAGCCACTCTCTCCACCCTCAGCACCTGCCTCACAGACATCAAAACATGGATGCAAAATAACTTTCTCAAATTAAACTGCAATAAATCAGAAATCATCATTATCGGTCCAAAATCCCTCACCAGCCACACCCAGGATTTCACCCTAAATATTGATGGTACCATTGTCACCCCCTCCACTCACGTCCGTAACCTTGGCATCATCCTGGACTCCACCCTTTCTTTCCTCCCCCATGTGAACCACATAACCAAATCGGCCTTCTATCACCTCCGGAACATTGCTCGTCTCCGCCCCTCCCTATCACTCTCCGCTGCTGAAACACTGGTTCATGCATTCATATCATCAAGACTAGATTACTGCAACAGCATCCTCTACGGCTCACCAAACACTATTCTCAATAAACTCCAATATGTCCAAAACTCTGCTGCCGGCATGCTCACCTCCACCCGTCGCTCTGATCACATCACCCCTGTCCTCCACGACCTCCACTGGCTTCCAATCAAATACAGGATACATTTTAAAATACTACTCATCACATTTAAAGCCCTCAACAACCTTGCCCCTCCCTACCTGTCCGACCTCCTCCACCGTCACACGCCCACCCGTCGCCTTAGGTCTGCAGATGCCAACCTCCTAACACCTCCCACGACCAAGCTCCGGACCTGGGGCGACAGGGCCTTTGCTGCTGCTGCCCCCTCCCTCTGGAATGCCCTCCCCAGCCATATCCGTGATGCAAACACCCTGACATCTTTTAAATCAGCCCTCAAAACTCACCTTTTCAATCTTGCTTTTGACCTCTAATTCTGTTGGTTTTATTTTATTTTATTTTGTCATGTATTATTTTGTTCTGTTTTGTTCTGTTTTTTGTTTTGCCATAGTTTGTCTCTCCTGCCCATGAAATAGCGTCTTTGAGCACCTGGAAAAGCGCTATATAAAATAGATGTATTATCTATCTATCTATCTATCTATCTATCTATCTATCTATCTATCTATCTATCTATCTATCTATCTATCTATCTATCTATCTATCTATCTATCTATCTATCTATCTATCTATCTATCTATCTATCTATCTATCTATCTATCTATCTATCTATCTATCTATCTATCAGGTCCATTGCTAGCAAATCACTTTGCTGTCACTTGAACTTTAACACAAATCACTGAAGAGCAAATGTTTTAACGTGTTGAGTATTATTCTTTTCATTTTCGAAGTAGAAAAAAGCTTTTATTTCATTACTGGATTTATTTTGGGCTGTTTTATTTTGAGTAGAGAGGCAAGTACCTCTAGCTACCACTTTGAGGCTGTGTGTGTGTGTGAATGAAAGTGTGGGATATCTATCAGCATACATGTAAAAATAAACTATGTATTAATCATAATGATTGAATGAATGCATCATAATATCAACGGGTAGACAGATTTCTCCACTACTGAGTATGTGGAAATGGCAACTGTGTCAACAAGGTTGAAGGGCACCTATATACAGTATCTACATATATATTTAGCAATAGCTCAGGACAGGCCATTATACATGGTTATTATATCACAGCCAAGGGCCATAGTTTGGCCTGACGCAAAGCCGACGCTGAACGGACATGTTGAACCTCTCATATGGTCCATATTATATGACCATATGCGCATACCGTGACGCGAGGGCTTCCCCGATCTGCATTCGTCAGCCCCAGTCTCCTCCGTAGACCAGACCGTCTCATTTAACAAGGCTTAGAATTAGAATCCTAGCTGTGGATATACACTAGCTACTCATTATACCATGGCTGTGAACCAATCATATAACTTGATTTGAGCAACCCGTTTTATAAATAAATATATATATATATTTATTTATAAAACGGGTACATATATATATGTTTGGCAACCAAGGCAGTTTTGGGGAAAATTCCAAATGACAGACGGGTAGTACAATTTTAATAATAGTAAAAAGTGGTGAGAATAATATTCATTATTCTCAGGCTCATATGATGTTTTACGGGGCGTTTTCCCAGAAAAAGCAACACAGTTTTGAGCAATAGCTGTGGCTTATTTTTTGTTGTTGTGTATTTGAAGGACATCGTTATTTGAAAGACTTATTTTGGTATGAACCTGTGTATTGCACCGGTCAGTTTTTCTGTATCCCTTCTGTGGTTTCAAAGAACATTGGAACAATGAAACACACTGGCGACAAACTGCAAAAGTAGAACACTTTTCCTCTATTTATTACGGTTGAATTGGGTTTGGCACGATGCCTACTAAACAAGATACAAGATACAAGATACTTTAATGCCACACAACAATGGTTGGTGGTAATTGTTTTCGGTACAGCACTGGTTACATCAACAGACATCAAACATCAAACGCCCCCCTCCCACCTCCCAATCCCACAATAGATACATATATACATAAATACATATAGGACAGTCACGGTAACAGTGTCAGTCAGTGACAGATGCTTGGCCTGTCTGTGCAAAGGGGGGCGGGCCAGGGTGTTCAGTGTTCGGACTGCTGTGGGGAAAAAACTGTTTGTGAAGCGTGTGTGTCTGGTTAGAATGGACCTGTAGCGACCTGAGGGCATGTGCTGGAATAAGTGGTGTGCTGGGTGAGAGGGGTCGTTGACTATTTGACCAGAGCGGGTGACTGTGCGTGAGGTGTAGATGGAGTCCAGAGAGGGGAGGGGGCAGCCAATTATTTTGGAGACTGTCTTGATGATGCGTTGGAGTTTGTGTTTGGTGTGTTTATCAGTGGAACCGTACCAGACTGTGATGGATGAGGTGAGGATGCTTTGAATTATGGCAGTGTAAAATTGGACCAGCAGGCGTTGTTGGACTCTGTACTTCCTCAGTTGCCTGAGGAAGTACAGACGCTCCTGGGCCTTTTTGATGATGGCAGTGGTGTTAATGTCCCATTTGAGTTTATTGCTGATGTGGGTGCCGAGGAACTTGAATGAATCAGTTAGGGTTATGGGTTGGTCTGCGATGGTTATTGGGAGTATGGGTGTTTTTTTTCAAGTCCTGGGCCCTCATGCATCAACGTGGACTTTGAACTTGACCTACTTCCACACGTAAGCACGGAATGTAGAACTAGCGTACGCACAGGGAAGTCGGCATTCATCACACGTGCGTACGCAGGCTCTATGGTCCTCCGTGTTGATGAATACCACTTTGTTCTACCGTCAATGCTCGTGCATGATTATCCATATATGGTCATGAAAATGAGGAAACACCCCCCATGGGATGTGAAATAATGGACCGACCCGAGCGGGACTCCGAGAAACTCCACGGAGAATTCACTGCTGTCGAACCAAGAAGACACTATCGCGTATTGTGGGATAAATAAAAGGCGGATTTGTAAACGGTGATGTCAGATATCAACGGCTCCCTAAGACCATTGCTGCAATTCTGCCTGGACAGCTCAAAATACTAATAAAGACCGTTCGTTGACCACTGTTTGGCGTTGGTTGTGTGTCATTATAACCGTGCTTGTAATATGAATGCCTTTATTAGTTGTGTTCGATTGGCTATATGATTTTTAGATGCATCTATTTTGTTGTCGGCTAATAAAGACTGCGCTGGAATATGACTGCCTTTTCCCGTGTTGTTTGATTAATACCCCATGGATTAAAGTTCTCCTCAATTTTATTCCAAATCGCGATGGATCTCCCGTCAATTTTCTACCTGCTGCATATGATTTCTAGAGGCATACTACAATCTATTTTGACGTCAGTATTGGGTAGCCTATATAAACAATATAATACGAGAGCATATACAAGAACAATGAATCTCACTGCATGTATGATAGATAGCCTGCCTTTCAATACATGAACTTGAATCCCATCATATACATAGTCTGTCCACTATAGTGTCATTGCAATGCGTTTTCTATTCTTTCTTATACAGTAAAAAGGGGGAAGAACACTATATTAATATGACTTGTATTCTGCTTACAGCTTCGAAGTTCCACTTGTTTCGTTTAACGTAAAGCCTTTTAAATATAATCAAAACGTTCCCGTGTTTCTGCAGTCTGCGCAGAATAATAACGAGTTGAGCTTTATGATTTATGATGAATTGAAAATGGGGGACCCTGATGTAAACAAGACGAAAGTTGGTCTGCATCCCCAATTAACAATTGTATGTACTGAGCTGTACTGTACTGTACCCATTCTGCAATCTGTTAATAAACTTTTCAATCAATCAATCAATCAAGCTACGCGGAGCGCAGTCAGTCAGTAGCCTACACCCCGTATATTCCGATAACGCTATATAAACCATGCTGCATTCATTCTGAGAGAAAGATCTATTATTCCAAATGCTATTTATAGGGTTTTGACCATAATTACACTACTGTTGCTATTTTACAATGAACTATAATGAACTACGGTTCGTACAGAACGTGCCAGTGTTATTATGCACAGAAGCTCATTTCCTTGTTGTAATAATATATTCTACCACTGGGCGCTAGGTACGCCAGGTCTGAAATGTGCGTAGATGTACGCACAAAGTCAAGTTCAAGTTGAAGTTGATGAATCCCACTCTTTGCTTAGAAATGATCGTACGCACAGGGTAAGCACAGATCTGTGCGTAGAACACGTTGATGCATGAGGGCCGAAGTCTATGGCAATTTCCATGGTTTTGGAGGTGTTGAGCAGGAGGTTGTTGGATGCGCACCACCTCACTGCTCTGTCCACCTCCTGCCGGTAAATGGACTCGTCGTTGTTGGAGATGAGGCCCAGGATGGTGGTGTCGTCGGCGTATTTGAAGGCCTTGACTGAACTGTCCCGGGGGTTGAATTGGTTAGTGTAGAGGGAGAATAGCCAAGGGGAAAGCACGCAGCCCTAGTGCTGAGGGTCAGAGGGCGGGATGATTTGTTATTTACCTTGACTGTTTGGGTTCTATTGCTGAGGAAATTGAGGATCCAGTGGTTGATGGTTGGGTTGATGTCAATGTCCTGTAGTTTATGGAACAGATTGTTGGGGGAGATGGTGTTAAAAGCTGAGCTGAAGTCAATAAACAGGATACGGGTGTAGGTGTTGGGGGTTTCCAGGTGCTGTAGAGTGTGGTGGAGAGCCAGGTTGATGGCGTCCTCTACTGACCTGTTGGTCCGGTATGCAAACTGGTGTGGGTCCATACACCTGTCACAGTACGGGGAGGCTTATGGAATTGTCAATCAGCAGTCAAGAAAGCTGACTTCATTACTGCCTACGCCCATAGTCTAAATCTGCAGCTCCTGGCTCTAACTGAGACCTGGATAACCCCCAATAACTCATCAACACCTGCAGCATTATCTACAAACTATAACTTCACTCACACACCTCGACCTTCCAGACGGGGTGGAGGCACTGCCCTCATGACATCTCCTTCATGGGCTACAAACGTAACACCACTCCCAGAACTGTCACTCTCCTCTCTCGAATATTATGCAGTATCTGTCTCTAATCCTTTCAATCTCACCATTGTTACACTCTACCGCCCTCCAGGTCCGCTCGATCACTTCACAGATGAGCTGGACATGCTTCTTAGCTCCTTACCGGAAGATGGTACCCCTCTCCTTCTACTGGGCGACTTCAACCTGCCTGACTCATCTCAGTCAGTCATAGTAGTCTCCCTCCTACAATCGTTTGACCTGACTCCCACTGCCATGCCTCCCACCCACAAAGCAGGCAACTCCTTGGATCTCATATTTTCCCGTAACTCCAGCATCATTAACACCACGGTAACTCCCCTACATGTATCTGACCATTCCTTCATATCCTTCTCACTAACTCTCATGCTTAACCGAAAGGTCTTCACCCCAACTCAAACAGTCTCACTCAGACGCAACCTGCCCTCCCTATCCCCCTCCACCCTCTCCTCTGACATACTATCCGCTCTACCTTTGAGTGACACCTTCTCTGCTCTCTCCACAGAGATGGCAACCTCCACCCTCCTTTCAGCCCTGGCAACCTCCCTCGACAAGCTCTGTCCCCTCGTTGAGAAACCTGCCCGCCGTTCCCCACCCAGTCCATGGCTGACAGATCCAGTGAGAGAACAAAGACAGGTCCTGAGAGCAGCTGAAAGGAAGTATAGAAAGTCACGCCTCACTGCTGACATCGACACATATCACAACCTCTTGTTAACATTCTCCAAAACCATCACTAATGCCAAAGCTTCTTTCTTCCACCATAGGATCGAGGCCTCTGCCAAGAATCTTCGCAAACTGCATGCTACCATGTCCTCCCTCCTCACTCCCCCCCCACCCCCCCCTCCCTCATCTTTCTCTGCCAAAGACTTTGCGATCTTCTTTGAGGAAAAAGTGGAGAACATCCGCAGCTCCTTCTCCCAACCCCCACCCATTCCAAATGCTGAATCGAGAACCTCATCCTTCACTCTGTCATCTTTCTCTCCCATTACAGAAGCAGAGACCCTGACACTGGTAACGTCAAACCGTCCGACTACTTGCCAGCTGGACCAGCTACCCTCCCCACTCCTCCAGACCATAGCACCAGACATCCTCCCATTCCTAACTGCAACCATCAACTCCTCACTCAACTCGGGGGTGGTCCCCACCTCCCTAAAACAAGCCAGAGTCACGCCGCTCATAAAAAAACCAACCCTGAACCCTACTGTCATAGGCAACTACCGTCCTGTCTCTCTTCTCTCCTTCCTTTCTAAAACACTTGAACGTGCTGTATCCAACCAACTTACTACTTATCTCTTACAGAATGACCTCCTAGACCCTAATCAGTCAGGCTTCAGGACTGGTCACTCCACAGAGACAGCCCTCATTGCGGTCACAGAGGCACTTCACTTAGCAAAAGCGAAAGGCCTCTCCTCTGTCCTGATTCTCCTAGATCTATCTGCAGCCTTCGACACAGTCAACCACCAGATCCTCCTTGCGGCCCTCGCAGGAATGGGAGTGGCTGGCTCTGCGCTGACATGGCTGTCATCATACCTCAATGACCGCTCCTACCAAGTGTCATGGAGAGGGACCCTGTCGGCCACCCGCCCCCTGCGGACGGGTGTCCCCCAGGGCTCGGTTTTAGGACCCCTTCTCTTCTCCCTCTACACTAAATCACTGGGTAACATTATCACGTCTCATGGCTTCTCCTACCATTGTTATGCCGACGATACTCAACTCTTCCTCTCCTTCCCTCCCTCAGATATCCACGTCTCTGTGCGGATCTCGGCCTGTCTGTCCGACATCTCAGCCTGGATGACGTCCAACCACCTCAAACTGAACCTAAGCAAAACAGAATTGCTCCACCTGCCGGCCAAATCCTCCCCCCTAACCGACCTTTCAATCACAGTCGAGAATGCAGCTGTGACTGCGTCCCCGACCGCCAAGAACCTTGGTGTTGTCCTCGACGACCAGTTGAACTTCTCTGCTCACATCGCAGCGACGACCAGAACCTGCCGATTCCTCCTGAGCAACGTCAGAAGGATACGCCCCTTCCTGACAAAAGAAGCCACCCAACTCCTCGTCCAATCAACAGTCATCTCCCGCCTCGACTACTGCAATGCACTGCTCGCTGGCCTCCCGGCCACTGCCACTAAGCCTCTTCAACTCATTCAGAACGCAGCGGCCCGCCTGATCTCAAACCTACCGAAGTCGGCCCATGTCACCCCACTTCTTAGGGACCTGCACTGGCTCCCCATTGCTGCACGAATCCGCTTCAAGGCCCTCGACCTAGCATACCGTGCGGCAAAGGGAACCGCTCCCGCCTACCTCCGGTCAATGGTCTCTAACTACACACCCTCAAGACCCCTACGCTCTGCATCTTCTGGCCGCCTCAGACCTACTCCTATCCAAGCTCCGGGAGGGTCATCAAAGAGAAGTCGCCTATTCTCAGTCCTTGCCCCACAATGGTGGAATGAACTACCCACCCCAGTTAGGACAGCCGAATCACGTCCAATCTTTCGCCGTCGACTAAAGACGCACTTCTTCAACCATTATCTGAATTAAAAAAAAAAAAAAAAAAAAAAAAAAAAAAAAAAAAAAAAAAAAAAATCTAACCCTAACTAACCGTACTGTCATGCACTTGTCCTAATAAACTAACCTACACTGTAGCACTCAACACTTTGATGAACATTGTTGCTCAGCTGATAGAGTTGTGCCCTTCCTGATGGCTTGTCGTACAGAACTTGTAAGTCGCTTTGGATAAAAGCGTCAGCTAAATGACTAAATGTAAATGTAAATGTATGTGGGGTTCTGTGGCGGTTCTGAGGTAGTCCAGGAGCAGATGTTCAAATGATTTCATTGCTACTGATGTAAGGGCTATGGGTCTGTAGTCATTGAGACAGGCTATTTTGGTGGTTTTGGGGACTGGGATGATGGTGGATTGCTTAAAGCACTGAGGGACTGAACAGAGTTGTAGGGATGTATTGTATATGTCAGTGAAGACGGGGGCCAGCTGGTCTGCACAGTAGTGGAACACTGCAGAGGAGAGGAGGTCAGGCCCGGAGGCTTTCCTTTTATTGGTCTTTTTGAAGACAGCTCTCACTTTGTCCTCGTGGATGATGAAGGGGGGGGGGGGGGAACGGGGGGGAGTGGGGGAACGGGGGGTGATGAGGCTTGTTTGTCGAACCGGGCATAGAAGTGGTGAGGGGGGCGTTTTTTGTAGTTTGTTATTTCCTGTAGGGTTTCCAGACTGCTCTGGGATTGTTGGCAGCGAATTGATCTTCCAGTTTTTTTTGCATGATTTGATTTGGCAGACCGTAGTTTATATTTTGCAGATTTGTACTGCTCTTTATTTCCATTTATGTAGGCTGTGTTCTTTTCTTTACGTAGTGATGCTATCTCCTTGTTGAACCAGGGTTTCTTGTTTCCATGTGATGTGACGGTTTTAGTGGGGATGCACATCTCCACACAAAACCGGATATATGACGTCACGGTTGTTGTGTATTCATCCAGTGAGTCGCACGTGGACTTGAGAGAGTCCCAAAGAGTGCACTCCAGACAGCCTTTCAAAGTGTCGGCTGCCTCTGGGGACCAGATTTCGCATGTTTTTTTTGGATTTGACCGTTTTTCAGTTTTTGCCGGTATGTTGGGATGAGGAGCAACATCGCATGGTCGGATTTGCCCAGCGGCGCTCTCGGGAAAGCACGGTAAGCGGCTGATATAGTGCTGTAGCAGTGGTCCAGAGTGTTGGTGCCCCTGGTGGAGCTGACATGGTGCTGTAGCAGTGGTCCAGAGTGTTGGTGCCCCTGGTGGAGCTGACATGGTGCTGTAGCAGTGGTCCAGAGTGTTGGTGCCCCTGGTGGAGCTGACATGGTGCTGTAGCAGTGGTCCAGAGTGTTGGTGCCCCTGGTGGAGCTGACATGGTGCTGTAGCAGTGGTCCAGAGTGTTGGTGCCCCTGGTGGAGCTGACATGGTGCTGTAGCAGTGGTCCAGAGTGTTGGTGCCCCTGGTGGAGCTGACATGGTGCTGTAGCAGTGGTCCAGAGTGTTGGTGCCCCTGGTGGGGCACTTTATTAGTTGTTTATAGTTTGGCAGCTCACGGGAGAGGTGAGTGTGATTGAAGTCACCCCGAACTATTATGGTTGAGTCTGGGTGCGATCTTTCGGTGTTGGAGATATGGGTAGCTAGCTCGCTGATAGCGCTGTTAGCATTAGCTCGTGGCTGTATGTAAACACCGGTAAGTACTATGGATGAGAACTCGCGGGAACTCACCTCATTCATCTCCAGATAGACAGAGCAGCCTTTGGATAGATCTGGAAATTCACCAGAGTTTAGCAGAGCATAGGTGGGGGGGGGGGGGGGGGGGGGGTGACCAAGGAAACTATAAAAGAAGGAATGGTCATCACGTCACTGTGAACGCACATTGAGTTGAAGTTGAAAGGGATCGCCATCCCCTGATTTATAGCCTTTAAACATTTCATTTAAACAGGTTATTAAAATCAGAGGCAAAATCTGAGGCAATTTGTTGCATTGTTAACTAGCTAACGCTTGATATATTGGTTGATAGCTAGTATATTTCCTCAGATAGCTTGTATATTTCGATTTTAATATGGGCTTCAATTGAACGGGCACCAAGCAAGTATTCTGACGTGATGACCCTTCCTTCTTTTATAGTTTCCTTGGGGGTGACCGAGGTGGTTGACTCGAGACCGTGTCGAGACAGAGCGTGTTCAAACCCGCCACTGAGCTCCTCGGTCATGGGAAGATGGGACCGCACGTCTGGGAACAACCGAGGACATCTGCTGGGTCTGCGGGGGAAAGGGTGAGAGAGAGAGACTATGGAGAGAGGGGGAAATGTGGGTTAGAGGAGGCGCCGAGAGACGCATGAAGCTGGTGTTGTTGTTGTCACATAATCAGTATCAAGTGTCAAAGGTCATGAGTGAGAGTGCTGCTTCCCATAATCCACCGTCGGCAGTGTTGTTTTGTCCCAGTGTTAGTATTTTCAAGGGACTCTGGCGAGGGCCTCTGTTGATACCTGACACGGTTGCTGCCATGGGTCTCATGGGCATCGAGGTATAACAAGCTACCTGTCCCCAACGCCAAGAGAGAGAGCGACCGTTATTATCAAAAAGTGTTGGGTGACGCGGCATCACGTTGTACCTCATGTAGCTTGAAGGGAAAAAAACATATTTTTGCCTCTGATGCCGTTCTAGCACAGAACCACATTTATAGCAACCACGTTTCATAATCAACTTTTAGCACGTGGATTTGGAATAACAGACAATGCTCTCTCTCTCTCGCTCTGATTTTAATTGGTCTTTTCTTTCAGCATTTCTTTAAATATTATTGTAGTCTATTTGTTTTTGTTTTGAAACCTTAGAAGGGCCGTTCAAGGGGGATCCCCCTACTTGGATGTCGGTGATAATAGTGTTTCTATGGATGGTCGATGGGTGAAGAATAAAACAGGCGAATAGTTGGTATGTATGTACATATACGTGTAATAAAACACAAATATGTTCTTCATTTCTTTATGTCCCTTCATTTCACTACATGTCTCTGTGACAAATACAACTCTTGAATCTTGAATATGTACATGCAAAAAGCTAAGAACAACAACAACAACAACAACAACAACAACAAAAGAAAAAGCACAGGGAAACGAGCGCTAGTATGATCAAAAATATGATTTCTTTCCTTCGCAAACCTTGGTGACGTCGCCACGGCCTCCTGGACTGTGTGTTTGTTGTAACATGTATGATGCCAACGGTGTCACTCCTCTCTGTGCCTCTCTCTTCTTCTCTTCCCACAGATGGAGGAAACATCTCCGTCAACCATTCTACCGGCGGCAGTCACACGGTTGATTTGTAATTTCTTGTGTAAGTGCTGTTATGTTATCTGCCACCAGGAGGGGCAAAGCCTGACATAATAATACACAACTTTCCAAAAATTATTACTAATATTTCCCAAACAAGATACATCACCATTAGATATTATGTCACAAACCCTACATTTCCCTGTCCAAAGAAATTATTTATCACTAAGTAGATGATAATTATTTTGTTTAGACACTGATAATAATAATAAAATAATTGCTTCATAATAATATACAATAACATAGAATAGAATAGTTCCTTCAGCCTGATCTCATCTTTATCTAGGAAGACTCTTTTTTAAGTATGTCGAAACAACATTTCAGGAAATCATTATCATTATTATTATCATCATTGTGATGCATCTGTCATAATCACGGCGAGAGCCTTCTTCACTCCTCCTCATCATCCCCCCACATTCACCACGGAAGCCCCACACCTTCTTCACTCCTCCTCATCATCCCCCCACATTCACCACGGAAGCCCCACACCTTCTTCACTCCTCCTCATCCTCTCCCACATTCACAACGGAAGCCTCACACCCATATATGGGCAGCACCCCTTCACACACTATCAAGCTCCTCACTCAACACGGCTGTACCTCATCCCCTGATTCACACGCTGCCAGGCACCTCACTCGACACAGCTGTACCTCATCCCCTGATCAGCAAGACACTACGTCTACCGGCAGATTCTGACCAGACCTCGTCGTGGTGTTAAACTAGCTACCTAGGTACAACGACTCAACCTAAAGCCTTGCTAACCTGCTCGTGTGATTATTCCTCGCTCTAACCTTGTTTCTCTTGTGCCCAGGACCTCCGCTCCAGTGCACCCCCCTGGCTGGACGTCTCGTGCTGCACAAGGAGTGCTCCTGCTCTCTCTTCCTCGACACAGACCTGTGTCTTCTGCCCACAGCTGCACATGGAGTGCACCCGTCCTCATCCCCCCCAAGAAACATTCCCAATACCTGTCTGTTGCACATTCCTGCCTGTTCAACTGTCTGCTTGGGGAATACTATTAAAACACCCTAAAACGCTCCGGTCTCTCTTCTCCTGTGTTCCTATTGGGCTCGGCCTAAACCCATTCTCACAGCATCGATAGACAACACTCAATATGGTTTGCTTCAGGCTTGACAAAATGCTAGTTTGCGTCTTGTGTGCCGAATAGCCTATTTAATGACGTGACCTCATTTAGTAATAGATTGCTGTAATAGGCTAGTAGTGCATGGACTTTAAATGTAGACTTCACCTGGTTTCCAAGGACGTGCTCAGCGCTGCTCACTTAGCTGAGAAATGAGGTCTCAAGGCAGGCAAACTGACTTTATTTGGTCAACAGACGACCGGAAAATAAGTTTATGTTTATGTTTATTTAGTTACAATATTCAATACATTACATCATCATCAACATCAATTACATAATCAATTACATCATTATCAACATCATTAACAATCTCATCCTCAGTTCGGATGATATTGTACAAGATATTTATTAGAAAAATGCTTGAAAATGAGGCCTTTCAAGGCCTGACCCCTTTATCCCGACAAAAGGCTTTTTATTGTGTGTGTAAGCCACTGTAGTACGCTGGTTAATGTTTCATCACTGAATAATTAGGTCCGCCTGTGCCACAAATGTAGGCTACAGGCTGTAAGTTGAGTCTTAGGAGCAGCGTGTGGACGGGTGTTGGTCTATATACTGTCCCTGTCTGCCTGGGAGGGAACCTAGCGACTAGCGGCCTCCAGGCTCCACAACAGGGAGCAGCGACTGCTGCCAGACATTGACCTAGGACTAATAGGAACCCAAGGAGGACAATAACACTACCTTAGGCATACTGCACCTCATGTGGATACTGTGATACTGTGAATAATGTATATTTCAGTTAGTTAGATAGTAAATTATATTGACATTTGTTTACACTGCTTGTGTTGTTTTTACTACCTGTACCCCCCCCTTCCCCCATGCTGCTATGATGCCTCTCAGTATATTTTAACTGTATTTATTTACTGTATATTATATTCCAGTTTTATTCTATTTTACTCTACTCTTATCCTAGGCAACTTGATTTGATTTGTTCTATTATTCTAATTCGTGACCTGTCCTGTCTAAATGTTTAAATGTTGAGCGATTTGCACGTGTCAAATTCCCCACGGGATAATAAAAGTATTTCTATTCCATTCTATTCTATTCTATGTTCAGGGAGAGAAGATGTTCACGTGATGGTGGGTGACACAGTTCCTGCTGCATCTCTGGGTCTCCGTGGTTAGTTACCCACCGGTCTGCCCAGCTGATGTGATGGGGCCAACGTGGTACGGTCTTGGGGGTGCTTCTAGACCCACCCATTTTGGGGCATTACTCCCGTGATTCTCAACGTGGGGTTCAGTCGCCAGGAACATGGGGAATATGTTAATTTAGCTATTTGATTGACTAGAAGTTAAATCCAAAGTGCTTTACAATTTGTTCCTCACGTTCACACACCGACGGCGGAGGTGCCCACCTGCTCATCCGGAGCACGTAGGGGTTAAGGGTCTTGCTCAAGGACACTTGGACACGCTGTCCGGAGGAGCGATATCTCTACAATATCCTCTCAGATGGGGTCTATGAGACAATATTTCATCATTTGGGGGTCTGTGACCTAGCAGCGTGGCGGTCCTTGACACGAGATAGGTTGAGAACCGCTGCATTACTCAACTGTCTGTCGCCGTGGCCTTTTTCTATCTTGAACTCTCCAAGGTCAAAGGTCAACCGGGCTTTCACGGCTTCTAGTTTGTTCCAACAACAGATTTCACTTTTCTTTTAAAGCAGCGAAGCCTCACACGGTCGAGGGTCTGTGTTTTAATGTGATGATGATATGAGTATTTAGATGCACCGCTTATTACCTGAAAGTGTTGAAGATTGACCTTGACCCCCCCCCCCTCCCCCCCCCCCCAAAGTGAAAACAATTCCGTCGGAAGCTAAACTGGTAAGTGCGTCGGGATCAGCAGGAAGCCCCGCTGAGTTCTCACTTAGTTTAATTAAACTTGATGATGATTTCCTTTCCGCGCACCGCGGGGGGGGGGGGGGGGACGGGACGTGGGCAGGATATGAGCACCAGCAGCTAACACAGTTTCACGGGGCCTGTGCTAAAAAACACTTTTATACCGTATGAGACCCGTTATCGCAGGTTATTCCGGCCCGGGGCTCCACTGGGCTTCCCTGCGTGGTGCAATATGTCAGGAAAGTATTTTTTTACTCAAGTACATACTGGAGCTACTTTTTAAGTGAGTATTTTCATTACAGGGAACTCTATTACTTTTACTCCACTGCATTTCAAAAGAGATATTGTACTTGTTGCTCCACTGCATGTATCTGAGAACCCATCCGCTGCTATAGTTACTTTGAAGAAAAAAAGATGTTGCATAGAAAAAGAGACAGAAATGTATGAAGATTAAGATTATATACTTTCACATTTTGATGTCCCGTCTCCACTTCCCTTAAAAACAAAGAGAGAGGCGTCGGCCGGCTCCTCCCTTTCCAGGACAGGGGCATTGTATTTTCAACTGTCATCCTCTCTTTGTCTCTCTCTCTCTCTCTCTCTCTCTCTCTCTCTCTCTCTCTCTCTCTCTCTCTCTCTCTCTCTCTCTCTCTCTCTCTCTCTCTCTCTCTCTCTCTCTCTCTCTCTCTCTCTCTCTCTCTCTCCTGCTTTCTCTCCCCGTCAGCCTGAGAAAAACCTGTGGTGGTGTATCTTCAATATTGTGTTTTTCCGACATTCATTCAGCGGCGGTGTGCGCCCCCCCCGCTGCGGGAAAGTTGCTGGTGCTTCTTCAAACGTACCCTCACCCATCAGTTTCACAGGCGTTTTCAGTTGCTAAGTAACACCTGCACCGCTGTTGTTGTTGAAGTCGAACATCCAGTCCGCGACGTGTGAACAACAAAAAAAAACGCTATCTCCCGCCGTTGTTGTTCAGTATGTCTCAGACCGCGGAGTTTGGCTGTTTGTTTATCGCCTGCTATCTGTGCTTTTCTGTGAAGCCACTGTCCTTATATATGTGTCGTCTCTCTAGCAGCAGGCCTGGCCTCCGTGGTGGCGGAGGAAACGGATAGTTATTTCAGTACCTGGATGGTCAAAAATACATTCTCCGCCTGAGTAAACAGGCAGAGGGTAAACACCAGTATAGCCTCACAGGCTTGAGACGGAAGATCGTTTAGTCTGGTCGTGTAACCTCTTAACAGTCCTGCACATCTTCATAAAACGCCTGTCGATTGCATACTGAAAGTAAATTGGACCCTACAGTATATTCAGGAACCATTTGTAGCGGAATTTTCTTCCACAACAGGAAGAATCATTCCGAGTGCTATTGTCATAGAGTTACAGAGGTGCAATTATTGTATGAAAGGTGCTATACAAATAAAGTGTATTATTAGTATTATTATTATAATTTGACTGTAGTTAGAAAAGCCAAGATACATACAGTAGCATGCTAGTCGCTATAGGAAAATACTAAAATATAATAATAATAATAATAATAATAATAATAATAATAATAATAATAATAATAATAATAATAATAATAATAATAATAATAATAATAATAATAATAATAATAATAATAATAATAATAATAATAATAATAATAATAATAATAATAATAATAATGCATTTTATTTGAATGCGCCTTTCAAAGCATCCACGGAACTGCACAAACAGAGTCTATGATCCAGCGATGAGTGGATGGAAAACCAGAGTTGATATACTGTTGGGTTGATGAACTGAGCAGGTTAATGTGATGAACCACGATGAGGTGAGGAACAGGAATAGGCCTATATATGGTCACAGGAAGCTGCTGAAATTATAGAGAGAAGAAAAGAGCAGAAAGAGAGAGAGAACTAGAGAGACAGAGAGAGATAATGGGCAGGGGAGGTGCACTGAGGGCATGGCTATATTAGGATAGGTAGATAGGAGGAGGATGGATAGATATATAGGATACTGGGGCTTTTAATTCAGCCATTGTGAGCTCTGTATTTCCTTAGCAAACTAAAATAAGGGACCATGTTCTGATGCTGGGAATGGGTTTAAAAGTGTTGCCTGTTCTACTGCATAGCATGGTGCTTAACTGTGGTTTGGTACATGGGGCGTGCGTCCGGCACTGCCAATCCCAGGTGTGGATGTCATTCCTAGGGAACAACAACCTGGCAGTAGCCAGGTGCGGGCCGGTGGTCCACCACCTCTCACACCAACGTCTTCGCCCTCTTGTTACAGGAGCACCGGACGAGAGTGCTCTGCGTGCCCCTGGTGTTTGTACAGCTTGTGCCCGCTGACACAGGCTGTGTGCCAAGAGGAGTCGGGGGGCCGAGCCTGCAGCCGGAGCGGGCCGGGGCGGAGCGTTCCCCGTGGCTGGTTCTGATTCTCTGTTTGTCTTGTTTCTCGCGGTGACCCGGTGGCAGAGCAGAGAGCCGATCCCTTCCAGAACCGGCCGCTTGACAGATAAACCTTCAGTGAAGAAATGGGCTCCGCACTGGGATGAGTTTGTTGGTAACCCCGTTTTTAGATCGTGTCCGTAAGACTAGATCACTACATGCTGCAGCCTCTACACTCAGGCGTTTAGACTCTGTTTACCACTCAGCCCGAGGTTTATTACTGGTGACGCTACAACACTGTGTTCTTTATGATAATGTTTATTACTGATGATGCTACAACACACTGTGTTCTATATGATAATGTTTATTACTGATGACGCTACAACACACTGTGTTCTATATGATAATGTTTATTACTGATGACGCTACAACACACTGTGTTCTATATGATAATGTTTATTACTGATGATGCTACAACACACTGTGTTCTATATGATAATGTTTATTACTGATGATGCTACAACACACTGTGTTCTATATGATAATGTTTATTACTGATGACGCTACAACACACTGTGTTCTATATGATAATGTTTATTACTGATGATGCTACAACACACTGTGTTCTATATGATAATGTTTATTACTGATGACGCTACAACACACTGTGTTCTATATGATAATGTTTATTACTGGTGACGCTACAACACTGTGTTCTATATGATAATGTTTATTACTGATGATGCTACAACACTGTGTTCTATATGATAATGTTTATTACTGATGACGCTACAACACTGTGTTCTATATTATAATGTTTATTACTGATGACGCTACAACACTGTGTTCTATATTATAATGTTTATTACTGATGATGCTACAACACACTGTGTTCTATATGATAATGTTTATTACTGATGATGCTACAACACTGTGTTCTATATGATAATGTTTATTACTGATGACGCTACAACACTGTGTTCTATATTATAATGTTTATTACTGGTGACGCTACAACACACTGTGTTCTATATTATAATGTTTATTACTGATGACGCTACAACACTGTGTTCTATATTATAATGTTTATTACTGATGACGCTACAACACTGTGTTCTATATTATAATGTTTATTACTGGTGACGCTACAACACACTGTGTTCTATATTATAATGTTTATTACTGATGATGCTACAACACTGTGTTCTATATGATAATGTTTATTACTGATGACGCTACAACACACTGTGTTCTATATTATAATGTTTATTACTGATGACGCTACAACACTGTGTTCTATATGATAATGTTTATTACTGATGACGCTACAACACACTGTGTTCTATATTATAATGTTTATTACTGATGACGCTACAACACTGTGTTCTATATGATAATGTTTATTACTGATGACGCTACAACACTGTGTTCTATATGATAATGTTTATTACTGGTGATGCTACAACACTGTGTTCTATATGATAATGTTTATTACTGGTGATGCTACAACACTGTGTTCTATATGATAATGTTTATTACTGGTGACGCTACAACACTGTGTTCTATATGATAATGTTTATTACTGGTGATGCTACAACACTGTGTTCTATATGATAATGTTTATTACTGGTGACGCTACAACACTGTGTTCTATATGATAATGTTTATTACTGATGACGCTACAACACTGTGTTCTATATGATAATGTTTATTACTGATGATGCTACAACACTGTGTTCTATATGATAATGTTTATTACTGATGACGCTACAACACTGTGTTCTATATTATAATGTTTATTACTGATGATGCTACAACACTGTGTTCTATATGATAATGTTTATTACTGATGACGCTACAACACACTGTGTTCTATATGATAATGTTTATTACTGATGACGCTACAACACTGTGTTCTATATGATAATGTTTATTACTGGTGATGCTACAACACTGTGTTCTATATGATAATGTTTATTACTGGTGATGCTACAACACTGTGTTCTATATGATAATGTTTATTACTGATGACGCTACAACACTGTGTTCTATATGATAATGTTTATTACTGATGACGCTACAACACTGTGTTCTATATTATAATGTTTATTACTGATGATGCTACAACACACTGTGTTCTATATGATAATGTTTATTACTGATGACGCTACAACACACTGTGTTCTATATTATAATGTTTATTACTGATGACGCTACAACACACTGTGTTCTATATGATAATGTTTATTACTGGTGATGCTACAACACTGTGTTCTATATTATAATGTTTATTACTGATGACGCTACAACACTGTGTTCTATATTATAATGTTTATTACTGATGACGCTACAACACTGTGTTCTATATTATAATGTTTATTACTGATGACGCTACAACACTGTGTTCTATATTATAATGTTTATTACTGATGACGCTACAACACTGTGTTCTATATTATAATGTTTATTACTGATGATGCTACAACACTGTGTTCTATATGATAATGTTTATTACTGATGACGCTACAACACACTGTGTTCTATATGATAATGTTTATTACTGATGACGCTACAACACTGTGTTCTATATTATAATGTTTATTACTGATGACGCTACAACACACTGTGTTCTATATGATAATGTTTATTACTGATGACGCTACAACACACTGTGTTCTATATTATAATGTTTATTACTGATGACGCTACAACACACTGTGTTCTATATGATAATGTTTATTACTGATGATGCTACAACACTGTGTTCTATATGATAATGTTTATTACTGATGACGCTACAACACTGTGTTCTATATGATAATGTTTATTACTGATGACGCTACAACACACTGTGTTCTATATTATAATGTTTATTACTGATGACGCTACAACACACTGTGTTCTATATGATAATGTTTATTACTGATGACGCTACAACACACTGTGTTCTATATTATAATGTTTATTACTGGTGACGCTACAACACTGTGTTCTATATGATAATGTTTATTACTGGTGACGCTACAACACTGTGTTCCTTTTGATACGCACAGAGAGAGAGAGAGAGAGAGAGAGAGAGAGAGAGAGAGAGAGAGAGAGAGAGAGAGAGAGAGAGAGAGAGAGAGAGAGAGAGAGAGAGAGAGAGAGAGAGAGAGAGAGAGAGAGAGAGAGAGAGAGATATGGGCTGGGGGGGGTTGATCTTAAAGGTCATTTATTTTGTTTATATAATGCGCAATAATAGATATTCGAATGATGTGTTTTTTCTTAAAGAAATAGTCAAATGTAATTTTAGGCACATTTTGACAGCCCTAGTCGTCAAACATGGGTTCTACAAAAAAAATTATGTAACTTTTTATTACTTTATTACTCTAGAAAAGGAGATACTCATTTGGGAAATGCAACACACTGAAGTCTATATGTCCTCTGTTCGTGTTCCTCTGGTGGTCTGTGGGTCATTCTACAGATGTAACATGTTCATTGAACAATTATGGGGCAGATGTAACTATCAACTAAATATTATGAATAATATAATGGAAATAGCTGTTAAAATAATGAAATTAAACCCTTTTTAGCAAGAGTAAGCACACTTTAAGTCATATGTACCAAAATATTTAAAATCCATTAAGCTCTCAATTTATGTGGATTCGAAAAGTTAAAGAGTTATCTAATATTGTAACTTAAGTTTGCAATCCTATTGTTTTGGATATCCACCACATCTAAGGTATCAAAGGTAGTGTGAATGAATGAATGAATGAATGAATGAATGAATGAATACATGAATGAATGAATGAATGAATGAAAACTTTATTAACAGATTGCAGAATGGGTACAATACAGTACGACTCAATACATACAATTGTTAAGGAGATGCAGACCAGAGAAAGACGTGTGTCTTGTTTACATCAGGGTCCTCCATTTTCAATTCATAGTGAGTCCGATGCTTTGTCAAGAGCACCTTACCCTTAGGTGTTGTATCTCTACTGTGCTACGTAATCTTTCTGGTCTGCTACCTTTCTTTGTTGCCACCCGTAAACGTTTCTCCTGGCGTGGGAGTTGCAGAAAATAAACTAATAATACATGATAATAAATAATAATAATAATAATAATAATAATAATAATAATAATAATAATAATAATAATAATAATAATAATAATAATAATAATAATAATAATAATAATAATAATAATAATAATAATAATAATAATAATAATAATAATAATAATAATAGCTTGGATTTATATAATGTCTTTCCTGAAACCCAAGGACACTTGACAGGGCAACAAAGAGAGAGAAAAAACACACATACGGAATAGACAACATAAATAGTAATAACAATAAAGGACAAAGAGACAACTGGAACAGGTGGGTTTTCAGGGCAGTCTTGAAGGAGTCCAAGGATGTGGCAGAGCGGATCTCAGCCGGGAGAGAGTTCCAGAGAGTGGGGGCCGCCACGCTGTTGGTGGTGGAGGAGGTCACATAGGTATTGGGGGGCAATTGGGGGGGCAATTGGGGTGAGACGGCCCCTCCGTTTCCCCTAGGTGTCCTGTCTCTTCTTTCCTTTGCAGGATCCGGGTCATTGAGGTTCATCAGGTTCATGGGCCACACCTGGGCTAAATGCTTCCCCCCCCCCCCCCCCCCCCCGATACATACTTCCATGGTTTTCAAGTTTTTTTCCATTCTTATGTTTTTAATAATTTAAATCGTTTTATGAATATGTGATTTATGACTTGTACATGTTCCTGGTCTCCCCTGGGCTGTGACACTATAAAAGCTCTGCTGACTAACACGGACGACCACAGAATACACCTTCCAGCACAGAAAACAGGTCTCCGTGGGAATATTGGTAATTTTCTCGGAACATTAGCTGAATGCCTCCCGAAGCGTTCAAGTAAATCACACGGCATTATCTCTCTTCCCAATTAAAGCACAACACTGCCGGCTCTTAACGGGCATAGATTGTAGAGCGTTTCCTCTATTATAAAGCAGTTCTAAGTGCCATTACAAATACGGCGAAAGTATCTACATGCTCCGCCTACGGAGAAATGCACACAGCCTGTATTCAGAAACTGTGCCTTTAATTCAAGCCGCTAGGACTTCCGTAACATTGTGATGTCACAACGATACGCTCATTGGAGGCAGCTTGTTTCCACAAGCGGTTCACAAAAATATATTTTTAGACGATAAATAGGATATGCCATTGCTGGATCTTAGTTCATAATCGATCTGCGACCCTTAGTTTGACAGTTTGATCTGAATTTCGTGAGACAGGTGTGCTGTCCGAGTCGGAGGTGCGCATGGGAAGCAGTAGCTCGTTTGCATTTAAAGATACAGACGACACAAAAACGAAGATATATGTATGAAACTAGAGATGTTGGGGATTTGGTCATCGGTAAGCCCAGTTACTATTGGAATTAATGGAACCCTAAGAGTCTAGGCTTCACAACCATATGCATACAGCTAGTTCCAGGCAGTGCAGGGTCCAAACTGGTTGAGAAACTTAAATGTTATGGTTTTAACTCTTCTGCTTTAAAGTGGATACTAAGTTATTTGTCCTCTAGATCACAGAAGGTGTATCTAAATGGCAGCCTGTCCAGTAGCAGAGGTCTAGAGTGTGACCTTGGGCTACCAAATGTGCTACAACAGTTCTTTATGCAGATGATTCAACATTGGATTACGCTGCACCATCATGCAATGTACTTAATGAAGTTTTGAGTAGAGAACTTAAAGTTGTGCATGACTGGGTAGTATGTAATAGACTTGTCCTTAATATCTCCAAGACTAAATGTATTGTGCTGGGAACAAGGCACAGGTTATCTACAAATCCAAAGCTTCATTTAAACTTGTGTAATTCAGCAGTTCAACAAGTTGAAAGTACTAAACTCCTTGGAGTGATGCTGGATTGCACTCTGTCTTGGTCACAGCATATTAATGTGTTATTGTTTTAAAAATGGGAAGAGCAATTGGTATTTCCAGGAAATGTGCTTCTTTTGTTGCCCGTCCCCTTTTATGTCAGATAGTTTTATGTCATCTTGACTATTGCTCTGCGATGTGGTTATCTGCTGCCAGTGGTGACCTCAGGAAGCTCCAGGTGGTCCAGAACAGGGCAGCACGGTTGGTACTGGGCTGCTCACTAAGGTCTAATGTGAGCCTTTCTAAAACACTTGAACGTGCTGTATCCAACCAACTTACTGCTTATCTGTTACAGAATGACCTCCTAGACCCTAATCAGTCAGGCTTCAGGACTGGTCACTCCACAGAAACAGCCCTCATTGCAGTCACAGAGGCACTTCACTTAGCAAAAGCGAAAGGCCTCTCCTCTGTCCTGATTCTCCTAGATCTATCTGCAGCCTTCGACACAGTCAACCACCAGATCCTCCTCGCGGCGCTCGCAGGAATGGGAGTGGCTGGCTCTGCGCTGACATGGCTGTCATCATACCTCAATGACCGCTCCTACCAAGTGTCATGGAGAGGGACCCTGTCGGCCACCAGGGCTCGGTTTTAGGACCCCTTCTCTTCTCCCTCTACACTAAATCACTGGGTAACATTATCACGTCTCATGGCTTCTCCTACCATTGTTATGCCGACGATACTCAACTCTTCCTCTCCTTCCCTCCCTCAGATATCCACGTCTCTGAGCGGATCTCGGCCTGTCTGTCCGACATCTCCGCCTGGATGACGACCAACCACCTCAAACTGAACCTAAGCAAAACAGAATTGCTCCACCTGCCGGCCAAATCCTCCCCCCTGACCGACCTTTCCATCACAGTCGAGAATGCAGCTGTGACCGCGTCCCCGACCGCCAAGAACCTTGGTGTTGTCCTCGACAACCAGTTGAACTTCTCTGCTCACATCGCAGCGACAACCAGAACCTGCCGATTCCTCCTGAGCAACGTCAGAAGGATCCGCCCCTTCCTGACAAAAGAAGCCACCCAACTCCTCATCCAATCAACAGTCATCTCCCGCCTCGACTACTGCAACGCACTGCTCGCTGGCCTCCCGGCCACTGCCACTAAGCCTCTTCAACTCATTCAGAACGCAGCGGCCCGCCTGATCTCAAACCTACCGAAGTCGGCCCATGTCACCCCACTACTTAAAGACCTGCACTGGCTCCCCATTGCTGCACGAATCCGCGTCAAGGCCCTCGACCTAGCATACCGTGCGGCGAAGGGAACCGCTCACGCCTACCTCCGGTCAATGGTCTCTAACTACACACCCTCAAGACCCCTACGCTCTGCATCTTCTGGCCGCCTCAGACCTACTCCTATCCAAGCTCCAGGAGGGTCATCAAGGAGAAGTCGCCTATTCTCAGTCCTTGCTCCACAAAGGTGGAATGAACTACCCACCCCAGTTAGGACAGCCGAAACACGTCCAATCTTTCGCCGTCGACTAAAGACGCACTTCTTCAACCATTATCTGAATAAAAAAAAAAAAATGTAATCTAACCCTAACTAACCGTACTGTCATGCACTTGTCCTAATAAACTAACCTACACTGTAGCACTCAACACTTTGATGAACATTGTTACTCAGCTGATAGAGTTGTACCCTTCCTGATGGCTTGTCATACAGAACATGTAAGTCGCTTTGGATAAAAGCGTCAGCTAAATGACTAAATGTAAATGTAAATGTATGCATGGCCGCCTCTCTTGGCTTAACGTTGAAAATAGATTGTCTTTTAATATACTTGTGCTGTTCAAGTTGGTCATGAGCAGTAAGACTCCTGTTTTTATACATAATCAGATTGTTTTTAGTAATACTGTGCACGGGCATTGCACTAGAGGTTCCAGTAGTGGGCAGCTTGAATTGCCAGGTCCTAGAACCAGTGCTTTGGGGAGATCTTTTATTTTTAGAGCATTAACTCTGTGGAATGGCCTGCCCCGGAACCTCTGCTGCGTTTACAGTAGATTCACTTTTAAAAATAATCTTAAATTGTTTTTAAATTGTTTTTAACACTGTAAAGCAATTTTTTGTTTTTGTTTTACACTAATGTAATTTTAGCTATCTTAATTGTTACAGTAGTTTCATTATGCATTGTGTGTACTGACTTTTAATCATTTTGTTTTTGCAATAGTGATTGTTTTTGTATGTTTTTTTGTGTGTGGACCCCAGGAAGACTAGCTGGTTGCTATCGCACCAGCTAATGGGGATCCCTAATAAAATAAAATAAAATCAAAAATCAAACCATAGGACTTTAGAAGAAACGAGTGCTGCTCAGTGTTGCCCTTAACCCTTTCACCGCCGGCAGTGTGATAGTAAAGGGTTAACCTCGTGTAGTGTGGCAGTGAAAGGGTTAAACCTTGGTGTGAAAAACCAAACTTTCTGTAGTTTAAGACCCCCACCCCCCCCCCCACCCCCCCTTCCCCCCGGGTTATTTCCCCCATATCACCGGCGAGCCAATTGTTTCTGTTTACCGTCGGTGTATGTGCGCTCACTATACGCCTTACTGAATCAGCGGGTATTACGGTGCAGATCCACCGGCCCGATCTCAGACCGCGCTCCGGATTCCCATTAAGTTTGTGCTGCTGTAGTCGCCCGGCACCCATCGGTCAATTCAAATCACCCGTCCAATCCCTCACACTTTACCGGCCCACGGCGCCCGCTGCGCCCGCCTTCAATTCCACCGGAACGCGCGCCGTTTTGCCACAGAGCAGAAAATCCACTCCCTGCTGCAGTAAAGCCACGGTCAGCAGAATGGAATTTTGAAAAAAGCTCAAGGCTTTACCTTCTGGGACGACGGGGAGATTGGGAGATAGAGATAGCCGCTGCGAGGTTGGAGTGTGTCTACCGGTACTCAGGCCGTTTTCACAGTCTTTCACACCCTGGCGGGGAGGGTAACTCTCTTTGTATCCAACTGGCACCGTGGCTGATCTCACCAGACAAATGCAGGTGTTTTTTTTACGACAGAATAAACCCCCTCAAAACTATATTGTATTATCAAGCAAAGTGACCGGCGAAGAGAACACTCTTAAGTCATAACGGCTTGTTTGTGCCACCCTGCCCATAGTGCATGCAGAGTACTAAGAGATGGATGCGTGTTGTTTAATTTGATCAAATGTTTTTTTTGCTAGAGGTGAAAGCACCATGTTGACATTAATAAAAAGAGCCCTATTCAACTGGAACAAGCTACCAGTATCCACAAGGCAAGTAAATAATAAATATTGTTTTAAAAACATATAAAAAAGTGAAATGATGTGAATGAGAATGATGTAGTAAGATGTGATTAACACATTATTTTTCTCGGTTACCCTTTTAGATATGAGTTTTTTTAGGGGGAATGTGGATGAATACCAACCATGCATTGTATCTTCAATGTTGAATATACATTTCTTTATATTCAATTATTATAATAGATTTTTTTTACATTCTGTATTTGTATTCTGTTGTATTATTTCCTTGTGATGAGCCCGGAAAGACTATAGCGGCCATCACTTTGACAGCGAATGGAGATCCTAATAAGACATAAACATAAACATAAGCACCCTCTCGATGTACCAGGGTTGATTCGTGAACTATCACGGTGCTTTGATCCACAGTTTGATATCTTCCCTTTTGTGTTCCTCTCCCTCTGTGTCTCCAGCCCTGCCCCCACCCCCGCTTCACCCTCGCACTGTGAGAAGCAGCCCCCCCCCCCCCCCCCCCCCGGTCGTCTCTCGCTGTGTCAATGCCACAGGAAGTCCTGTAGCCCTGAGGTGAGGGAGGGGTCCCTGGAGTGCCCACTGTGTGTGGAACCTCTCTGGAGAATGACCCTGCACCTGCGGCTAGATGTGCCACTTCTGCTGGCTGGCACTGCCTCCGCACGGACGGGAGGGAGTGCCCTCTGCCCCCCCGCCTGCAAGAAGGTTAGACCGCTCGGCTCCACACACCTCCTGGGTACCGGGGCCGGGAAGTAATTCAATTAGAGATGTTAAAACGATTAACACGTTAATTGCAGTCTTTTGATTGATTAAATTTTTTTCTGATTAAATCTGATATCTGTAGGCCAGGGGCTGTGGTCATGAAGACATGCAATCATTAGTACTTGTTGCAGGAGTTGTAAAATACCATTATATTGTGGTTAAAGCTAACCTATCTTGTTGTACAGTAAAATACCATTCTATTGTGGTTAAAGCTAACCTATCTTATTGTAAAATACCATTATATTGTGGTTAAAGCTAACCTATCTTATTCTAAAATACCAGTATGTTGTGGTTAAAGCTAACCTATCTTGTTGTAAAATACCATTATATTGTGGTTAAACCTAACCTATCTTATTCTAAAATACCAGTATGTTGTGGTTAAAGCTAACCTATCTTGTTGTAAAATACCAGTATGTTGTGGTTAAAGCTAACCTATCTTATTGTAAAAGACCATTCTATTGTGGTTAAAGCTAACCTATCTTGTTGTACAGTAAAATACCAGTATGTTGTGGTTAAAGCTAACCTATCTTGTTGTAAAATACCAGTATGTTGTGGTTAAAGCTAACCTATCTTATTGTAAAATACCATTATATTGTGGTTAAAGCTAACCTATCTTGTTGTACAGTAAAATACCATTCTATTGTGGTTAAAGCTAACCTATCTTGTTGTACAGTAAAATACCAGTATGTTGTGGTTAAAGCTAACCTATCTTGTTGTAAAATACCAGTATGTTGTGGTTAAAGCTAACCTATCTTATTGTAAAATACCATTATATTGTGGTTAAAGCTAACCTATCTTATTGTAAAATACCATTATATTGTGGTTAAAGCTAACCTATCTTATTGTAAAATACCATTATATTGTGGTTAAAGCTAACCTATCTTGTTGTAAAGTAAAATGCCATTATGTTGTGATTAAAGCTAACCTATCTTGTTGTAAAATACCAGTATGTTGTGGTTAAAGCTAACCTATCTTGTTGTACAGTAAAATACCAGTATGTTGTGGTTAAAGCTAACCTATCTTGTTGTAAAATACCAGTATGTTGTGGTTAAAGCTAACCTATCTTATTGTAAAATAACATTATATTGTGGTTAAAGCTAACCTATCTTATTGTAAAATACCATTATATTGTGGTTAAAGCTAACCTATCTTGTTGTACAGTAAAACACCATTATGTTGTGGTTAAAGCTAACCTATCTTGTTGTACAGTAAAATGCCATTATGTTGTGGTTAAAGCTAACCTATCTTGTTGTAAAATACCAGTATGTTGTGGTTAAAGCTAACCTATCTTGTTGTACAGTAAAATACCAGTATGTTGTGGTTAAAGCTAACCTATCTTGTTGTAAAATACCAGTATGTTGTGGTTAAAGCTAACCTATCTTATTGTAAAATACCATTATATTGTGGTTAAAGCTAACCTATCTTATTGTAAAATACCATTATATTGTGGTTAGAGCTAACCTATCTTGTTGTACAGTAAAATACCATTATGTTGTGGTTAAAGCTAACCTATCTTGTTGTACAGTAAAATACCATTATGTTGTGGTTAAAGCTAACCTATCTTGTTGTAAAATACCATTATATTGTGGTTAAAGCTAACCTATCTTGTTGTAAAATACCATTCTATTGTGGTTAAAGCTAACCTATCTTATTGTAAAATACCAGTATGTTGTGGTTAAAGCTAACCTATCTTGTTGTAAAATACCAGTATGTTGTGGTTAAAGCTAACCTATCTTGTTGTAAAATACCATTCTATTGTGGTTAAAGCTAACCTATCTTGTTGTAAAATACCATTATATTGTGGTTAAAGCTAACCTATCTTGTTGTACAGTAAAATACCAGTATGTTGTGGTTAAAGCTAACCTATCTTGTTGTAAAATACCATTCTATTGTAGTTAAAGCTAACCTATCTTGTTGTAAAATACCATTATGTTGTGGTTAAAGCTAACCTATCTTGTTGTAAAATACCATTCTATTGTGGTTAAAGCTAACCTATCTTGTTGTAAAATACCATTCTATTGTGGTTAAAGCTAACCTATCTTGTTGTAAAATACCATTCTATTGTGGTTAAAGCTAACCTATCTTGTTGTAAAATACCATTATGTTGTGGTTAAAGCTAACCTATCTTGTTGTAAAATACCATTATGTTGTGGTTAAAGCTAACCTATCTTGTTGTAAAATACCATTCTATTGTGGTTAAAGCTAACCTATCTTGTTGTAAAATACCATTATGTTGTGGTTAAAGCTAACCTATCTTGTTGTAATATACCATTCTGTTGTGGTTAAAGCTAACCTCAATAATCTCTCACGGTTTGTTTCCCCCTCTCTTTATTGTTTTACTTATTATGTATTATTCATTGTTACGTCTCAATATTTAATTGTCTGTTTGTTTATTGTCAAGCTGTCTGTAATGTACAGCGAGGGTTTGTGTATCGCCAACGTGTGGCTGTGCAGTTTGTACACTATTTGAAAAATAAATAAAGTATCGCTAAACCGCACCGACACCCACCCCAAGACAAGACAAGCGGTGGAGGTTAAGAACACCGGCACTTAGACACACGCCGTCTCAACCCACGATCCCATCTGACCACCCAGAGATGAAAGCATGTCACGCTTCGACCGTCTCGACAAGTGTTCACCTCTTAAACGCCAGCCAAAAGTCATAGAAGCCTCCCCCCCACACACACACACACACACACACACGCACACGCACACGCACACACACACACACACACACACACACACACACACACACACACACACACATGACTGTTTGTCATGGTCTGGTGATTCTCCGAAATTGAAGGAAGCGATAGAATCTCCCCGGCGGGGGGTGGGAGTGTGAGTGCGGCAGGAGAGGGCTTTATCAACGGAGAGGTCCTTGGGATGGTGGTGGCATCAGACTCCGACCGGGCTCCCCGGGAGCTTGATAGGAGAGAGAAGCAGCAGCCTCTTTCTCCTGCTGAATACCAGGTTGTTGTTGTCCTCCCCCCGACTCTAACGCCCCCCCACCCCCCCACCCCACGCCCACCCGTCTCCCCATGGTGCCATCTTTACACCCGGCGGCGCCGTCTTTATCAGCGGCTGGAGCGCCGCCCGCTATTAGCTTAGCCTGCTAACTGGCGATAAAAGCCTTGTGACAACATCTCAGCCCCCTGCTTTTTTTCCCCCCTTTCACTCGAAGAATGAAGGAGGGACGGAAGGGGAGGGGTTTGGCGAAGAAAGAGAGACGGCGTGCTGGTATTTTGGGTTTAACCCCCCCCCCCCCTCCCCCTCCCCCCCGCTGTTACCGCCCCCTTTGTGGCGTACACCGCGTCTCCGTCTGTCAGCGCGCGACGCCGTCGCCGCTAACCCGGGCCGGTGTGTCGCACTGTGGCTAAATGTCACTCAGCGCATTAGCATTTAGCCGCAGCGCTCCGCTGTCAATCTGAGTTTATCTTCGACACCCCCTATGGTCCGTCACCCAGCCCCCCCCCCCATACCCCTCCCCCCCCCCCCCCCCCCTCCCCGGTCACTCATTGTACTATTTATCAGGGGCTAGTCTCTCCCGCCCCGCCAGCCATTACTCATCCACAGGCCACCACATGCCAACCGGCGGCTAATTGCTTTCTTTAACATCGGCACGCATGACATTCAGCGTTTCCTTCATTGCAGGGGGGACACGCTCCCCCACACACAACTGTCATATAGGTTTATTATAACGGCAGATTGATGAACCCCCCCCCCCCCCCCCCGGGGTCTGTTTACCTGCGTTGCCCTGCCGCGACTTGTGGTGGCTTCTTCTTCTTCTTCGCGCTAAAGCTGAGGGTGGATATCGGCGGAAAGACCATCGATAAAGTGGGCTGCGACGTGGTACAGTGAAGCAGGCTCCCTTTGTTGTGAGCAAACAGGGATTATTCATCAAAGAGAAAGTGAATTGTCCGATATCTGACCGAGCTCCTTTGTTTTGTCTGTCTGGCGGCGGGAAAGATGAATGAACTGACATTTTCAGCGGGAGGGACATCGATCGGCCAGCCATCTGAAGAACCTCCTGTTTACTCTGCAAACAATCACTGACAGTGGGGCGGATGTGCTACCGTGTGTGTGTGCCCCTGTCCTGCCCCTGTCCACACACACACTGCTCAGAGAGGGCACACAACGCCTGGCATTACTGATTATTAACAGTGTTAATAATGTTCTCTCATAACATTCACGTTCCTTTCCATATAATATTGTTTACATATCTGTAGATACTATATCTATATCTATACATATCACTTACCTACTGCTAGTTATGCTGCTGGCCAGTATGACTTACTACCATAGTAGGCATTGCACTTGACCTATGTACTGAATCATGTAATTGTTTTTAATCCATCATTGTAGTAATTGTAATTCATTGTAATTAATAACTGTTATGATATTTGTGTCCTTTGTTAACTCGTCATCACTGTAAATGAGGGAAACCTCAGTGCTTTCACGAGTATAAATAAAGGTTTGAAATTAAATGAAATCAGTGTCTTTTTACCTGTATAGTACATAATAATACTACAACTCTGTACATACTATGCACTATTACTGAGTAGTACTAATTTATATATTGTATATCCATTTATGTATTTAATCACCTGTAATTGTATCTGGTTGTACTGTACTTGTCCTGTATAATGACAATGAATTTGGATTGAATCTAATTATACTAATAATAATGTTGTAATAATAATAATAATATTAATAATTGTTCATACATTTTTTAATTGGTACCATTTCTCTCAGAATCACCTGTAGGGGTGTGCAAGAATAATTTCCCCAAGGGGATAAATAAAGGAATATCTTATCTTATCTTATCTAATCAAGAAAACTGTTTGGGAGGAGTTGGATTTAATTCAAAAAGTACAAATTTCTAGGGCGGCTGGGTGGCGCAATGGACATTGCGCTCGTCACCAACGCAAGAGACACCGGGTTGGACTCCGGCTGTCGGCGTTGCCTGCGGCTTGGGCCGGCCGTCATACTAACTCAATTGGCAGAGTTAGGGTTAGGGTTAGGGTTAGGGTTAGGAAGTCGATGGGTGGTAATCTGGACGTTGTGGACAGCGACTCCTACAGGTCGGTTGGGGACGCCTGCACAGCAGAGACAGGAAGTGGCGGGGGCAGTGTGAGCCTCCCACGCGTTACACCTCGCCACTGAGAGTCCGCGCTGGCAGGTGAAAAGATGTGACAGGCTGCCTCCTCGTGTACCGGAGGGGGACACGTGATGCAAGGCTTCTATCCTCCCTACAACCGGCCAGTGGGGGGCATATGCGAACAACGTTCAGACAGGGGAGGGGAGAATTGGCACAGCGGGTAATTGGGATGGGAGAAAAATAGAAAAAGAGGAGAAAAAGTGGATAAAAAAAGAAAAAAGTACAAATTCTAACCCGGAGGCTCCTGCCAATTAATAGACACACACACATAGAAAAAACCTTGGTTGGTGATCATAGGTGATCATATTTCACATGAAGTTACTGTCTTTATCTATATTATTCTCGTGATTTACTTTACACTTTCCCCCAGTTACATAATGTAATTTAGTTTTTATGTGACTCTCTTAATGAGCACTGGCATGAGCTTGATGTCGTTATCTCTCTGTTATGTATTAAGAGACATTGACGGAGAGAGAGAGAGCGATAGAGAGAGAGAGAGAGAGAGCGAGAGAGAGAGAGAGAGAGAGAGAGAGAGAGAGAGAGAGAGAGAGGCAGAGAGAATCCAACCCCTCGGACATCGCCGAAGGCAGTCTGCGCCTTATGCCTCTGGCATTTAACATAACCCAATGCCGTCTGATTACCCGCGCTTAATGAGAGCAGATTGAAGCCCACTGTTACTTAGCCAGTCAAAATAAT